>NC_081252.1:52850272-53150272 GCF_030490865.1 Poecile atricapillus
TGCCGCCGTGCTGCCCGCCCCTTGCTCCCCCTCCCAGGTCTGGTTCCAGAACCGCCGCGCCAAATTCCGCAAGCAGGAGAGGGCGGCGGCGGCGGCGGCGGCGGCCGCCAAGAACGGGGCGGCCGGCAAGAAGTCGGACGCCTCCCGCGACGACGAGAGCAAGGAGGCCAAGAGCACCGACCCCGACAGCACCGGCGGCCCCGGCCCCAACCCCAACCCCGCTCCCAGCTGCGGCGGAGGCGGTGGCGGCGGGCCCAGCCCCGCCGCCGGGCAGGGAGCGGCGGGGCCCGGCGGGCCGGGGGCCGAGCCGGGCAAGGGAGCGGCCGGGCCCGGCGGGCTGGCGGCGGCGGGGCCGGGACAGGGCTGGGCGCCGGGGCCCGGGCCCATCACCTCTATCCCCGACTCGTTAGGCGGCCCCTTCGCCAGCGTCCTCTCCTCGCTGCAGCGGCCCGGAGGCACCAAAGGCAGCCTCGTCAAGAGCGGCATGTTCTGAGCGGCGGCGGCGGCGGCGGCGGCCCCTCCCGCTCATTAGTATCCGCCGCCCGCCCATAGCAATGACCAGGGGCCCGGGCTGCGCCGGGCTCCGCGGGGCAGGGACCCCGCGCCCCCACGGGGGGCCGCGCCCGGCTCCCCTCGCCCCCGGCCCGGCGGCGGGGCCGGCCCCGCAGCGCCTCCGCCGGGGCGGGGCAGGGGCGGCCGGGCGGGGAGCGCTGCGCGGGCGCGGGGGAGCGGCGGGCCGCGGGGACTGTGCCCGCGGGCGGCCCGGCCGCGAGGGGGGGCACCCTCCTCGCCCGTGGGGTTTTTTTAAGTTCCTTTTCGCGGTCAGCCGGAGGGACAAAGTGTCTTCTTCCCCTCCTCCCCTCCTCTCCCGCCACCCTCCGGCCGACCCCGGCCCCGCTCCTGGGGGTGGTCCTTCCTCCACCGTCCGGTGTCTCCGTCCCTTCGTTGGGTCTTGGGTCTCTCCGTTGCCGCCGCCGCCGGAGCCCCGCCGGGCTCAGCTCTAACCCGGCGGCCGCCGCCGCTTCCTGTACCGCGGATCCGGCCCCTGCAGGGCCCGCGCTCCTCACGGCGGGCGGCCTGTATTTATTATTAATTAATTATTATTAATTATTATTATTATTACACGGTCTACGCAGTTTTTAGGCATCTCCGTTAGGGTTTTCTAATTTTATTTTAAAAGGCACAAACTATAGCTCTTAGTTGAATGTCGCCAGGTATGCTTTCTCTTTTTCCGTGTCTTTCTACAACTGTGTTCTGTGACTCAACTGTATAGTGTTAATATCAGTACAGACTTGTCTAGTTGACCGTATGAATAATGTTTTCCCTTCTCGTAGTCTCTATGGCGTGTCTTTATGGAGAAATAAGGTTCTCACGGGTTCGGTTCCCTTTGCGTTTAGAGAGACCAGGTTCAGGCAATTATATATATTTTTATTATTGGTTGCATGTCGTCTCATTTTTTCCTTTTCCCTACCTGTTGGAATATGTTTGTGAGCATAATGGTCATAAATTATGTTCAGGGTTTCCAGATTTATTTATATGTGGTTAAAATGAATGCTTCTATTTAAAAGGGGAAATATTTCTACATGTGCATATAGTTTTCCAAGAGTGTACCATTAATTGATTGTTGATAATAAAAGCCAAAAGCAAACGTAGTTATGGTGCTCTTTTGACTTCTTGTTAGGGCTTTATTTGGGGGGAGGTCTCGGGGTTATTTCTGATAGAGATCCAAGGCGTACGTCGCAGAACCTGAACCGTGTCATCAAAAGAAGATTTGCTCAGTAGCATCAATCTCCGTTACCGTCAGGAAGACCATAAATGCCCGTCCCACCATTACTGCCTAATTGTGCCCTTATTAATTATTTGCAAACGGGCTGATTGGGGGGAGGAAGGTGTGTCAGATTTGACCTTTTGTCACTACCTCGGAAACTGGAGATGGACAATATTAAACGATATCCGTTAAAACAAAAAGGGCAAAACCCACAGGCCCGGTGTGCCGCCGGCGGGCGGAGAGCCTTCTGCAGCCCTTCCAGCAGCACTTCTGCTGAATCCCTCTGCCGACAGCGAGGGCAGAGAGCGGGGCCGCCCGCGGGGACTGCGCGGCCGCGGGCTCGGCTCCCTCCCGGGCCGGGAGCCGCTGGGTGGCCTCACACACGGGACTGGGCTGCGTTCAGCGGGACCAGCGGGACGGGGCAGCGCCCGGCCCGGCCCGGCCCCGGGGGAGCGGGCGGCGGAGCCCATGCGGGGCACGGAGGAGCTGAAGACACCCGGAGAGGCCAAGTAGAGCAGGCAACCCGTTCCGTCGAAAATCCTCAGGCAAGGTCAGGTTTCCTCCCCGAGAAGAGGAGGGGTCGCTGCTCATGGCTGTGCCCCCTGCCAGGGCAGCTCCTGCGGCCGGGCACTCGCGGGTTCGCTGCAAGGACATGGGGGCGATGAACTCTCTCTGACTCTGGCACAGTCCGTGGAAAAAAAAGAAAGCAATGTCTGTCGGCTTGGCAGAGAAGCAAACTTAGCAAGGGCCTTGTCATCTGCAGTGTGCAACATCTGCACGGCTGGGGGGCTGAGGAGAGCACGATTAAAAATGTGGCAAATGGAGTAAGTGCTGTTTCACTAATAAAATACTTGAATCATCGGGTTTAAAATGCTACAATAAAATAGGGAGTGTATTTCCTGGAGGAACACAACTTGAATGCATTTTTTTAATATGTGTTTTGTTTTAATGTGGGCAGATTTTGTCATTTTAATTTTCCTTCCAAAAGTGATTCCACAGTCTAAGAATATCTTTGTTAAAAGTAAATGGTCTGCCTCTAGGAATTACCCAGCTGTAGACTTCAGAGCAGCTCTGCTAATAGTGATCTACATGTAAACGTTTTCCTGCTGGAGAAGCTGCAGTGCTCAATCTGCTTTACCGTGGCTGAATCGCCCCTGAGCTTTTAGAAAAGGAGAGACCTGTATTACCAGTAAAGCAGCCAACCAGCCAAGGGTGATTTAGAGGTATCTCTTCTGGTCAGGCCTTGCCATGTGAAGATGATGAGGTTAGATTTTATGGCGTGCAGTAGTGATTTGAAAACATCAAGGGATGACAACACACTACTATTTTTTGGCCAAGTTCACTATTTTGTCTGCTAAAACTTGGGCTTTATTTCTAATGCAAAGGCTTCAACTTCCTACAGTGGATCTAGCTGCTGATCTGTTAGACCTCTCTTTTCTCACACTGTAAACTGGTTCGCATTTTGATCTATCTTCTTCCTGGTAAGTTAAATAGTCCATTCCTTTATGTCTCCCACAGTCCCTATGGCTCAAACTTCTACAGATTTTCCAGACACAGAACCACTCTCTCCTGTTTCTGAAGATGCCTTGCAGAAAAGATGCTAGGATAGTACCAAACAGCGCAGTGTCTCTCTCTATAATGGTTCATGCAGAGCTACGATCACCGCTGTATTTCTGAGCACAGTTTTTCACTTAGGTATCTAAACTTACCATCTTTTTGAAGAATTCTGTTCTGTCACTGACCCCTAAGTCTTTTCCCCAGCCCCTGCTTTCCATTTTCTGGTTAACCCCATGGCAAGGGGAACCATGGGAGGCCTGTGGCACATGACACTCCTCATTCATAAGGACCAGGGGGTCTGTGGCAGACCAGTTGGAATGGCTAATTCATCAACCTTCATGATTGCTCAGACAAATAGAAATGGATGGTTTGAAAATACACGAAGTTTACTTCTCCTGCCTGTCTGAAAAGGCAGGAGTTTGAAAAGGAGTATCAGTTAGATAAATAACCTAAGGTTTGCTGCTAGAGGATGGCCATGGGGTACCCAGCAGGAGGCCAGGCAGAAAGAGGATGCCAAAAGGCTGCTTACCAGTGGTACTGGTGAGAGCTGAACAGACAAGATGATCCTCAACACTAAGAGGTGCTCTGAGGCTCACAAAGCAAGGAGGTCTGGGCAAAAGGACCTAAGAAGCCAAAACATGCTCCAGTAAAGAAATTAATGTAGGGGGGTTATTTTTATTTGGTTTATGCCCTTACATTGTTCAAATAAAGGATAATTCATTATACAATCCAACTCAAATTCAGTATGAACATATTGCATTTTTAAGAGCTCTGAGGTAAATTCACATTGTGTGTTTGGAACAATTTGAGTGATTCATTGTTTGCTTTTCTAAATACCAAGAGTTAGAATTCAGGTCTGATGCTGGATTTGGCTCTTGCACACACTTTCACTTCCTTCTCTCTGATACTTGAAGAGAAAAATTAATTCCTGATTGCAGTATGAATCTCTTTGATGGATGCATGACAATGCAAACATTCATTTTTCTACTAAGAAATATGAAGCCAACATACAGGAAAACTAAAATTAGTGAAAACAACCCCTTTCAGTGATAAGTAAGAGTGTCTAAATTGTTTAATCTTTATATATTTGCACTTATTTAATAGAGTTATCAAACTATTACCAACCAATGGGAAAAAGAGATGTCATGAAAAGTGCCTGTGGTCCATCAGAATATATTTTTAAATACTCTTTTCCTCCCACCCTTTTTTGACACTGTTGAAGTGTACCTGGCAGGAATCCTCTGAATGAGCCTGACTCCAGGCAAGGAGCTCACTGCTGTGGTCTGAAGCATGAGCTCTTTCTGAAGTCAAGATCTGGGGTCTATTTATACGGAAAAAATCCCCACTGTACAGAGGGGGACTGGGACACAAAACTCACTGTTAATTCCCAGACACCTATGAAGCTAGTACCTGTAAGTAACTCTTGATGCACATTTAGCATGAATCATTAAGAGTAAAAAAACATTAATGCATAGATTACCCTCATCATCAGGAAAGCAGATATATCAATGGGAGATGAAGCTTTCTATTACTGCCACCAATGTATTTTGTTCTTTTACAAGCTATCACCCAACAACTGCTATGAAATAAACTGGTGGCTTAATTCCAGGTGCTACTAAAATCTGGTTCCATCATAGAAAAACACTTTTGTCCCTTGAGCTTATCATATAGGCCAAGGAATGATTTGAGAGGAAAACCATTTTCTTGATTTGTGAGAAATTCATTCATAAACAGCCCAAGAAATTTTAGCAGCGAAAATAAGGCTCATGCTTTCATATTTTAGGATGAAAATTTACTTTGGAGAGAAGAAATACTCTTTTGGGATGAAATTTGTCATGACTAATATATCAACAGGAAATAAAAATATTTGCACTTAAAAAGAAGAATTATTTCATACCAGTATGACAAGCTAAGGCTACTTATTCCCATTTCTTTCTGAAAGAGAGGTAGTAAGGGAATGCCAGTGACATCTCTTGCTGCTTCAAAGAGTGTTTAAATTACATTTGAAGTCTATCAACAGTCTATCTATTAGATAAAAGTTCAAGCGGTCTTGGGAAGTACAAGTAAGCAAAACTCTGCCTTTCCAGCAGTCTGAAATCTAATGTTGGCACTGAGGCCTCTATCTTCATTCTTAACACATGGATGAGGTCTTCAGAAGCATTCACTTCAGTATTTTTTCATAGAAAGATGTTTATAGAAATAGAATCAATATATTTATTAATTTCCCCTTAGAGGAAAGTCTATCCAGGGAACAAAGTGCACATTTTATTAATTTCTGTGGTTATTCATTACAGAAAAGAAGTGGAGATAGTGAAACCTGTGGCTAAGAGAGCTGGTCATCTGGCATGGACATGGTATTTGGGAAAGCTTGGGTTACTCCTTTCAGAGGTGTGCATCACCCAGAGCACCCAGATGGAGCTCAGGTACTCAATGCCTTTGGAAGTTAATTCACTTCTTGAAAAATGAGAGAGTGTCTGCAGCAGCCCCTGCCCAAGGACATAGCCACAAACACCAGTGTTTTCAGGGCTGTGAAGAACCCCTCTATGGTTTAAAGAGCAAAGTGTGGGGGTTCATCCACCTTGAGCCATGCCAGGGAGCAGGAGGTTCATGCAGCTGCAGCAGCAGCCCCAGCTGTCCACACTTTCCCAGCCCACTGCCTTTTTCTCTGATGACAAGGGAGTTGAGTTACCTGCAGCCTGCTGTGGCACCCAGCACAGCTCCAAGTGGGGCTCAGCTCCAAGAGGAGCCAGGAATAATCTCTTCCCTCCACCTGCTTCTTTGTGAGTAACCATGGACAGGCTGGATTGGGCTCAGCATTGGCCTGCTTTCCTTCTGTGATGCTCTGCAGCTTTCCACCACTGTGGCTTCCTGGGGCTTGTAGGACTCTCTTCCAGAGAACCAAGAGCAGAATTCAGCTTCAGTGAGTCCTTGTGTGTTTGCCTCAGCTTTGCAGATGGGGAGTGACAACAGGGTTACTATAAGGTAGAGATTTTCATTTTCATTGAGGTTTATCATAACTGTGTTAGTGGAGTTCAATGCAACATACAGTTACACAGATACACTCCACAGGCTGTCACAAGCTGTAGGGTATTCGTTCTTTTCTTTCAACTTGAAAAGTCTGACATTACAGTTTGAAGTAATCTCAAAATGGTGTTGTCAGGAGAATTCAGAAACTCTTGCCCCTGTATTTATTACACAATATCAAACTGTTTCTAGAAAGAACTACCAACATATTTGTGCTGTATTATCTTAAAAAAGGTTATCAAAAGGGGTGAACTCTGCAAATAAGCAGTTCAGGAATCCCCATAGATAATGTTGTAAACAAAATGCTGCCACAACTAGCATACAAATATCTCCTTTAACTCTCTTTAGTGACAAAGTTATACACTTTATTTAAAAACTGTGTATCTCTTCATTTCTAATAACAAAATCTCCTTACATCTGGAAGAAGAGGTAGTTAAAACTCTATCTGCTGCTACTGCATGCACTTGTAATGCATTATGTGACAGCCTATCTTAGAACAGTGATGCTTTAAACATCCAGATCTAATTATCACTAGGACTATCTCTATGGAGACAGAAATTTAGATAAACATGGTGTGGGTGGTTTTGTCCTGCTGCAGGAAAAGAGGATGCTCTAGATGGACGTCTAAGCCCTTCACTCCCAACATAATCAACTCCCATTGGGAATGTAGCACTCCTAAAGTATTTCTGGCCTGATTCACTGACTATCAAACCTGGTGCCATTCACATGAAAGTGGTAAGAAGGAGCAAGGGTGCATATAATTCAAGAGAAGTGGAGAAGTTATTTGTATTAATAATTCGTATTACTCAGTGCTGTACTGTATAATACTAAATATGAATACTAAAACACTGTAAAGACTGGAGAAATAAGACCAGACCCTTCATGTTTTTACTGATTTAATCTCACCTTTCAGTGACTGCCTCACTTGACTTCCTTCCTAAACTGGTTAGAAGAAAAAAAAAGTAGGATACCACTTAACAGTGTGATTGTTTGATTCCTGACTTAGCTTAGAACCAGAAAAAGAGAGCACTCCCAGTGACTAGATAGTCAAACTGTGTCTCATTGCCACAAGATTGGGTTTATGTGAAGATTTTAACTGAATTCCAAAAAAAACCTGAGCTCTTAAGTAAGAATATCTGGGAGGTATAGCTTCTTTTAATAAAATATTCTGAAAGATTTCTGACATAAACCCACCCATTTCAGGATGGAAGCCAATTGACTCACTTATTGAAGGTGAGACCTTTAACAAAAATTTTTCACCAACAAATTTCTTGTGTCCTTCTAAATCAACTGTTGCTGTTCAAATGTAGAAATGGATTTACGAACAGTAGATCACAAGTCTTAGGCTGTATGCCACTCCTTATTTCAATATTCTAATAGCAAGTTAAAGTGTGCCCTCCCAGCTTTCCCTCATTTACATGTCTTTGTCTTTTTGTTTGGTAATAATCCCTGCTATATTCACAGGGTCAGCTTCAGTCCTGGCCACAGTACATTCCATAGCTGAAGTCAAATAAATCTTTGAAAGTGATTAATTTTTCCTATTATAGCTGATTACTTTCACTGATCAATACTTTCATTGGTGTATACCACTAATACATTTAAATGTCAATGTCGGAATCAATTAACCTCAATTATTTCCTTTCAAAGATCATGACATTTTGTTGGTGTTGAGATTTTAGGATATATATACACAAACTTATGGCTACATTTGTCATTAAAATTGTTCAGAATGATGTGTACAAAACCTCATAAGTATAAAATGATTTAAAAAAACACCTTAGAAAATATTTAAAAGGCATGAAAATGAAAATATGTAAACACATAAAAATAGCAATATTAAACCCCCTGTAAATTCTAAACCCAGCCATATGCGAATTATGAACGAAAAGGGGTTTCTCTAACCAATGAAAAATATTAATGATACAAAAGAAGATTCAATTATATAACTGTGTGTTGTACTTCTCTATGATTTATAAAAGGCAAAATTCAGATATGCTATACAATAAATTATGATTACGGCGCGACTACACTTTGGTCTAATAGAATCCCATTATTTAGAAATGGAAAAAGAAACCCCATTAGATTATAGGCCTAATTCCCTGCCTTTGCTGAGGTCACTGCTCTTTCAGGCTTGTTTATGTGAAAGCTGCTGGTACAGTTGAAGACTCTTCTTGAGCAGGCAGACATACAGAAAGGCAAGAGGAGCTCTGTGTTGACGTTAGCACTCCCATGAAGGAATAAAAATAGCTGTGGTGGGTTAATCATCTCAATCAATAGTTTTAAAGAAGAAAAATCTGTTAAGATCTGGGGGGAAAATACCCCAAAATGGCAATGCACACCAGTATTGTCAGTATATGAGGATTAAGGGTCAACGGAACCAAAGCCACAATAGTGCTCTGAAATGAAAGTAGTCCTGGCACAGCATGAAGAGCCTTGTAATGCACCTGAATGCATGAGATTTTTCTGGACCTACAGCTGTTGAGAAGTTTCAGCCAATGCTGGTTTCAAAGGGATCTACTCAGAATAAAACCATGCATTAGGAATCAGTTTTATCTCGAAGCTAAAATGAAGTAGAAGAAAAGCTCTCTTATAGGCATCTAATTGGGGCAGCAGGGAAGAGAGATAGATACAACAGATTAATTCCCCAAAAGTCCCCAGCAAAATTATATCTGTTGTGGGAAGAACAGGTGAGAGACCTTTAAAGACTCCTCTTTCTGAGTCCTCAGGCAGAGGAGAAGGTAGGGGGGAGACGTGCTGCTCTGTGTGTCTAGAGGGCTGTGATCCCACTGAAACTCAGGTGTGCCAAAACCTCTCCATAGCCTGCAAGTGCAGGCTCAGAAGCTCCTCTGCGTGTCTCTTTTGCATTTCCCAGACCAGTTAAGGTTTTGTGATCTCCTTTTCCCCCCAGTGATAAATTAGCCACAAAGGATGTGTGTTCTGAAGAGGTTCCTTTGGCAAGGCAGTTTCAGGCAGAGGAGAACTCAGATTTCAGCTGGGGGTGTCCTGCTATCCAGGGGGAGTCATGTCTCCCAGATTTTTCTCTGCAGAGGTAAAAGCTGAGGTGTGTCTTTAGAGGTGTGTTTTCTAACAGGGGACAGGTGCACTAGAAATGCAATTTATTCTCCTCCCTAATAACTATTTCTTCTGTCACAGCAATCACCGTCTCCATCAACCCACAAATGGCAGCAGGGCTCCAGGGGATTGTCTAACAGTGCATCAAACCTGCTTTTACATGTCACTTGTTTGCTCACTGACATTATGAATTGCCCCCAAACCGCTTTTCTTCATGAAAGCCATTCAGTTCTCTTATCCATGAGCATCTTTACCCTCCCTTTCCTCCAGGAACCAAACTACCATGCAGTTTAGGGAGTAGCAATGACAGGTGTCAAAATGCCAGGTATTGCCATCTCTGCCAACAAGCCTGTGCTGCTGACAAAACCACCACCTCATACTTCAAGGAGCTGTGAAAGAAAAATTTACTTTTAGCAGAAGGACTTCTATTTGTGCATCATTAAAAGGGATTTGTGACTTTAACAAACGGGGTATTAACCATGCTGCTGGCTGTTGAACAAAGACATTAAAATTATTGCTTACTATCAGCGGCAAAGCTGTTGAGAAATAAGTTTCCTGTTACTATGTCAGGAGGCACAAATTGCTTAATCACTTGTGTTTTTGAGTGAGACTAACATTAGTTATGAAAACATATCAGATACTGCTAATCAGTGCAGCTCCATGAGGATACAGTATTTCAAAACTCACACCAATTTCGTGCCCTAAGAAAATAACTTCAAAATGTTTTTTTTATTTAGTTGTCAGAGTGTATTTTTTAATTTCTAAAGTCCTGGGCTGAGTAGTTGACTCACTAGCATACAGCTGTAACAAATGAGATATCACTGATGGAAAACTGATGGAAAAGATTTGAACAATTACACAGAACAGATAAGCCATTAGCTTCTCCCAGGACCTAATGATGAGATCTGTAAGATCATTCAGGCTACAGCCATAATTAAAACTCGTTCTGAGTCATTGTGCTGCAGCAGAAAACATTAACGAAAAGGGAATCTTTGGCAACCTCCATGCAAGGGAGGACTAGGATGAGACTGGTGTCTGACATAAGAAGGACTGAAATATTTTTGAAATATAAAGCTCTAAGAAAGAATTGGCATTTTCTTACTATTTTATTTAACAAGCTATTGTTTGGAAACATAATCACAGCTGAATAAAGACCTGACCATGCTTTTCCACCTTGTGTCACCTGTGGGAAGGACATTATTCAATTATGCTAAAGGTGTTATATTACTCTATTTATTCCTTGCTTAAATTACTCAGTTGTCTCAATCACACTCTTACATCCTTTTGCTTTGATTAGTTGATATACATCAACTCTGTGTTTGACCTCCTCTTGAGGAAGACACTGACAGCTGCATTTTTGCACTGGTTTCTTTTTTCTGGTTGAGAGACATGGTTTTGTGATACATGAAGTACGAACCCCATTCCATGTGGCCAGTTCATCCAATCCATCTCAAAAGCTCCTTGTGGAATAAGAAGACCTGCTGGGTCTGTGCTGCCAAAAGGAAACCATTAAGACTGTTTATTGCCATCCTGGGCCGCTTTACAATTACAAACACACTGCTTTTAAACATTCCAATTTAGAAAGAATAGGCGTACACGGAAAGGTGTTCCTAGCTGTGGGATCACTGGTATTTCAGCAATCCCAATCACAGTCCTGAAAGCAGGTGGCCTCCTTTTTGGACACCCCAGTATTTTTGGGAAACAGCTCAGCTTCTACTGGTACAACACAATACATAGACTTAATAGAGCCGGTTCCTGGTTTTGCCTTGAGGTCAAAGTTTTGTCAGAGTTTTGCCTTCGAATTTTCTGTGTTCTGTCCAAAATTTAATTCTAAATTGCCTTCCCAATGGCTTACCTCTGTGAAACATTTTCCTTATGTACAGAATTATGTAAGTTTTACTGCAGTGGCCATTCCCCTGAGTCATGGCCGGAGTTAAGAAAAACATTCACTTTTATGCCATTTTTTCCATGCTTTACCAAATCAAATATTTAACGAATCAACAGCATCTGTTAACATGCTAATATCTGAATAAATAAACCTAATGCAGGCTATTATGTAATCCAGAGTACTCCTGAGGGACTTTCTGTTATCTTTAAAACTGACCAGGGGGAGCATGAGGAAAAAACCAAATATGAAATGAGCCCACCTAATGGAATGATCCCTGCTCTAAGATACACTTTTAAAAGGTAATTAATATTTTTTAAAATACTTTGATGAAAATATATGTTTATTTTCATTCTACTTGAAATAATTCAGATGGTAATCCTTTTTCAGGAAGCAAATTATTGTTGCTGCCTCACAGCTCAAATTATTACCCAAAGTAATATGCTTGGCAAAAAAGCCTATTATTTCAATTCTTGAATAAGGACTCCGTTCACATGTCTAATGCTCTGTGTAAGAGAATTAGCAGAAACTCATCTCAATGTGGTTTCAAAAGAGGAAACTAAGCAGACAGCCTTGTTAATTTAGCATATAGACTTGGAATAAAATACAACATCCATCATCTCTCGAAATTGAGTTAAAAGTTGGTCTTGTGTCCAAGGAGAAGGAGCCAATTTTCTGCTGGAAGCAGAGTCTTGGAAGATCACTAAAACCCTTAATGGTTCTTTCATTGTGGGAGCCAATATGAAAGAAAAACCAGTTTGGGAGTTCAAATTACCCCTCACATTAAATGCTACAGCATGTGCGATCTTCAGTTTGGGCCTGTTGCTGTTGATGCAATTCTTTCTGTCACCCCAGACACACAGGGAATTCCAGCTGTGTATCTCCCCTGGTCCTTAAAATCTTCCCATGTGCTACTGGATGCTGCAGCAATGCTGAAGAGGCTTTTGCATGCAGGGTGAAACACCCGTCCTTACCATATGTCGCGTATAGTTCTCGTTCTCTCACAGTAGGTTTCTATGTGTGATAAAAAGATGCTTGCAAACACACTGAGATTTAATATCTGGGGAAAGGGAAGCCTGAAAATATGTTAACAAGATTTTCAGCATTAAACACAATTTTGTTTCAGATTTCAGCTGTTAAACATCTTAATTTGTTTTGCTTTTTACTCGAGTAACATAATGCTAATACACTCTGACAGCTTGTGACTCCACGCCGAGGAGGTTTCTCAAACCAATCTCTTTACTTGAAATTTGATTTACAAAGTGCCTTAGTCCTTTAGCTGTGTGGCAGCAGTCACCCTCACAACACTTGTCATGACTTAAAGTAGGAGCACGAGCTGGGCAGTTTTTCCATGTTTGTTTATTTTGCCCCAGTGAAAGATTCACTGAGGTGAAAGAATCTTTTTAACTATTTAATGTTCTCATCCATTAATAAACTCAGTCCAGAAAACACAGGCATGCAACGTCTGGCTAAGTCTAAAGGAAAGGGTAGATTTTTTTATTTTGAAACATGTATTAAACTCCCGGTGCAGGTAGCATCTATGCAGCTTGTTTTTACAATATTTGTTTTGGATGAGTGGATCTAACAGTTCATAGACAAATCTTTTGGATTCCATGATCTTTTTCCAGACCAGCCTAGCTTTGGCTACTCCTTTCCAGCATTAAGCTCAGGTTACTTTCCAGGTGCTTATCCTACACACAGCTGCAAGGCACTGCTGAGCCAGCGGGACCACTTGTTCAGCTACTGGCCAGCCCCAACCTTGTGTGGGCCATAATTTTCCTGGAAATCAGGTTTTTGACAAGTCATGAGCACATGATGTAGCACATCATATCACAAATCCCTGCAGAACAGGCAATAAAAACAACAGATGACCACAAATATCTGTTCTCAGAGGCAGCCCCCCAGGCTGCTGACTCCCCTTGGCAGGGATAGTCTGCCACATGTGTGTGACTTGTGTGGAGCATATCCTGTCACATCCCAGCATCCCAGCAGGTATGTTACATAGCAACCACCTCCAGAGGATAAGGACCATGTGGACTATTTCTTTAAGTCATTTTAAAATTAACTGGAGAAGCTGATTTGGCACCAAAACTTAGTGAAAAACCTTTTCTTCGTCTCTCCTCCAGCAAACAAATTTTTAGATTTTCTTGAAATTATTTTACGAAGATAAAATATTTGCTATTGTCCAGGCAGAAGATTGTGGGAACAGCAGTGTGGATGTTTCCATCTCTTCTCCATAGATGAGACACATGAAGCCAGGGTAACATCACCCAGCTGAGAAGTCAATGTAAAGAAGACTAGAAAATAAACCACAGTTCCTGCCCCACTGTGGCAGGCATCACTCATGTAAACAATCTGCTTACAGCTTTTAAATCTCCTTTCTTCCAGAAAAGGAATATCTTTTGCCATCTTTTCTCTCTAAAGCTGTTCTCCAGAAGAATTCAGCTTGCCTCACTCAGCTCCAAGCAGGAAAGGATCTGCCAGTGCCGACAGGTCTGTGCACCCAACAACAGCGCCTGCACGGTGATGCTGCGCTGGCTCCAGCCCAGCCGGCTGCTCCTGGTGCTCTGGTGTAGGCAGGGAAAACTCTGCTGCTGCTGCTTTGTGTGCTGTGCTTCTAGACAGACTGACTCCACACTGATGGGCTTCTTGCTCTGGTGCGTTTTGCTGCAGTGCTCAGATAGCCTGGTCCTTCTGAACACCACAGTCACTATGCCGTAGCCACAGTAACGGGTGAATGCGTGAAAAATGGTTTGGTTTGGTTTTCCTCTGAGCTTCAAGCACATTCATTGTCAGGTTGTCTTTTCATCTTACCTTGCCTATATCTGGTAGGAATTAAAACTGATGGCTTTTTGCATCCAAGTTTATCAAGTACAGTGTAAGTCTTCAGCTCCTGGGGTAACAACGCGTGAGCGTTACTGTCAACTGGAAGTGTGTGAAAACAGCCACATGTTTGAAGAACCTTGGTGCAGTAAAGAGAAATATATCTACATGTTTAATTGTATTTATACTGTAAGCAGACTTTAAGCACTCAAGATAGAGATATTGAGAAAACCAAGTATCAAGTGATTATATTCCATTGTAAACTTTCTATTTGAACCTACACCTTGTTCAGTTATTTAACTATTAACACATAGCCCCATGGGAAAAAATACAACTTTGAAGTTATTGTACGACCTACATTGATTTGAAGAAATGCCATGGCTGTAAATGTCACTGTACATAATCATGCAGGCTTTTTTCCCAGATACAAACCCAGCTGCATGGATGACTTGCAGCTTGTGCTGCAAGTGAAAAGCTTTCTCCTTCCCCTTCATCTCCCACAATGAAAATAATCACTGCAAAGGCAGTGCCACCACCTGAGCTCCTTGGAGTTTGGGTTTCTCAGAAGTCCGTTGTCTGAAAAGATGATTTAATGAGGCAAGGCTTGCAATGAACTCCAAGCACAATCCTTTTCTGTATAAAATGGAGTGGAGTGACAGCATCAGCTGGCTGTGATGATTTTGATTCCCCACTGTGCATTGTCACTAGGTGGGATATGCTGGACCCCATGTTGCAGAATATTGTGGTAGATGGGCTGCCACCACAGGCAGAAAAATCTGCTGTCTTTTTTTTTTTTTTCTTTTTGAAAAGTGTTTTTAAGTTTTGATTATCAAACCACATGTAATTACTCTGGACAGTATCATCCAGTCAAGGAAAATATTGCTCTACTCAGAGAGAAAAAAATGTTAAAAGTACCTGTTTGCTAATGACAGAAGGATATAAAAATACCAATCAACATTTCCAGGAGAAATATAAGAAGAAAGCTACCAGAAAAGTTTTGAAAAATAAAGACCTTTATTTCCTTAAAAAATATTAGGAAAATGCAGCTGTTTTTCTACAAGGTAAATACAGCTGATTCTACAGCAATATCTTGCTGACCCTCACATTGCTGTAGGCAAAAGCACATTAGTCACTACTTTTGAAAGAGATAATGGCTTTTCAACTACTGTGTACCCTGGTGTATCTGTGACAAATGCTCTGAGAAATAACAGCTTTGGCAGAAGCAAAGTGGAGGGGATGAGAGCTGAGGATGGTTGATTGGCCTCTGCTGCTACTTCCCAGCATTGCCATCGTCTCGCGGATGCACGCTGGACATGTAGGTGACATTCCAACTGAAATGGCTGAAAGCGGGTTTGTGAGGCTGCAAGTTAATTTTAAAATTCAGCTTTAGCCCACTGGAACAGATTTGTAATTATATCAGTTAGTGGCACAAATCCCCTCTTAATGTCATCCTACCAGTTTCAAAAAAATAACAAGATACAAAATGCATTTAGGAGTACAGGTAAGATGTGTGTTATCTGGCTTCTTTTTTACATAGAGTGCTGTCCTTTTACCCATCCATTTTAAACTCAGCTGAAGACCTGTGAATACTTAAAACAAGAAGACAATGCATTTCATAGGTCTATCTGACACTATATGCTGTCTTCATATTTTACTTCAAGCCTAACTGGGACGTGGCAGAGGGTTTGCAGGAGCCATGTCTGGCCTCTGTGCAAGGCTTTTCCCCCCCACAGACTCTGTAAGCAGTGTCTTTCACTCCCCAGAGACCATGGCAAACCATGGCCACTTCCCTCTGCCCAAAAGTGATTCCAGTATCCCATGGGACCAGGAAGGGCACCAAAAAGCATCAAATATGAGCCAAGCCAAATGTTTTCTAGAAAACCTCCAGAACATCAATTCATGAAACAGTTCAGCGAGCTTCATCCTCAGGCTGGAAATTTTCTGAGTGTTATCACTGTGTATCAGTCAGGAAAAACTTTAAGACTTGCATAATTGCACAAAGTCCAACAGAGAAAGCTCATGCTGCAATCTAGTCTACTTCAATACATTAGTATTAATTAATACAACACACAGTTGCCAAATCACTCATTGGAATTCATTTTTCCTAAGAAAAGATTGTAATTAGATTTTTAAAAATAATACCCTACATTCAACATCTTTTGGAAAAATAGCCACTTTGTTCTCACCTGGCAATATTTAGATGTGGTCCCAGGAAAGTGCATTTGGAGGTGACATCTTCGATTTGAATGATAGGGACATATTGCTATATTGAGGATTATTGTAACACCTCCTTCGAGTTTTTCAAACCACCCCAAACACAACCAAAGAGCACTTGGCCACTGAAAAAAGGGGATAGCCATTGCAAACCCCAAGTCCAGGTCCATGGAACAGCAGTTTCAGCATTACTACACCTATAGTAGTTTCCAAAGATGTAGATAGGATGTCTCTGTTTCTGTGCTTGTAATTGGAGTGGTTTTGTCTATAATCAGATGTAACAGAAAAAAGGAATTTTTGAAATCTTGCTTTCTTTTCCAGTTTGATAAATTCTGATATTTCAAGGAATGATTTACAGTTTGGCTAGTTTTGATTTAATTTCTAGACTCATTACTGGGGTCTAGAAAAAATACATCTAGGAAAAAATATATCTGTGAGCTATGGATGTTATATTAGCTAAGAGAATTTGCAGTGGATCATGTGCAGTGAAGCAGATGGACTCTATGGATGAGTTAACAGTGACTTACAAGATTATCTTACATAATGGAGGGCTTTTTCCCTAAATGGTTTAAAACCCCATATGCTTTAGGGTTTACCTAGCTTCACTAGCTACTCCTGCAGAGCATGGCGCATTTCATAAGATCTACAGAGCAGCAGCTCCCTCTTGCATGTTTAACTCATGCTACATTTTATAAAACCACATGAACTAGAAAATAGCCAGCCACCCAAGCCCCCAAATACCAACCCCCTTCTGTACTGTAGGAAGAGTCACATCCTGTCCTGCACTTTCTGTCTCTTTTTTTGGGCTCTTATTACTTGAAAAACTTGAGCTGCTTCCAGTTTAGTCATTTCCCCTTATCAGGAAATTCAGATGAAATTACACTCCTACCGGAGGCTTTTAAAACTATATAGGAGACCTGTTTGCCTTTTCAGGAGATATATTTTACTGACTTTTTTTTTTTCCATCCAAGTGGTGGTCATCTGCTCATTTTGAGCATTCACAAATGCTTCTCATTTTCACTGCAGATGTCTCTCTGTCATCTTGTAATTTTGTAATCTTGTCATTTTGTTCCCCAGTTACCCAGACTGGTAAAGGGGAGAAAAGGGCAGGCTTCCACTTCCAAAAATTTTATTGAGTAACTACTGGACCAGACTGCCATTACCGGGAAGGGGACCCATCAAGAACTGCACCTAAAGCTAATTTTTCTAGACAAGTGCTAGCTGTCTGCTTTTAACTATGTTCCAGAAGAGTTCTCTGGATCAGGATCAATACTCACAAGGTAAGCAAGCTACTGATGTTCATCACCTGTGCCTAGAGCCTCCTGCAGCTACCAGCACCTGTCTGTGCTCACTGATGACCTGTGCACCAAAACACCTGCTAAGGAGAGAAAAAAAATGAGCAAAACAAAGTGGGTTGGATGGAGGAAACTGAGCACTTGTCCCAATAGTCCACAATGGGGGAAAGGAGTGGGATAGTGGCATCACACCTGGACAGGATGTAGAGGAGACACAGAGGTCTCCTGGGGGCCATGCACACATCCCTCTTTGCATGGGGTATCCTCTGCTCTGGTGTTTGAACCTCAGCTGTAACAGCCCACTCCTCTCTCATATCAGCTCCTATTTCTCCCAAGTGCCCTCAGCTTCATCCCACTGCTCAACAAGCCAGTGTCCTGTCCTGGGGTGTGCCACGGCTCTGTTAGCACCATGGTTCTCTCAGGGCCCTCCAGACAGCCTTTGCTACCTGCAGGTGAAGGTCCTGGGGAGGTGACCAGGTGACTCAACTCCCCATTTATAAGGTATTCAAAACTATTTTGCTTGGTGAATGCACCCCCAGTGATTCCCTTTTAGTATCATAAATGACTGTGCAAGTCACATTCACTAGAGAATGGTAATAATAATAATATTACAAAAAATCACACCAGGATTTCCACCACTTTCCCTGGCTCATAAGGGTCACAAACAGCATTTGTCTGTGTGCCAAGCAGCCATGGTGCAGAGTTGCTGGAGCAGAAATAGCTGCCTGACTGCCTCCAAATCCAGCCTCAGAGCAACCTCCAGTGGCAGCGAGCTGTTCCCGCAGACACGGTATGGATGGCACTGCTGGGAATCCCAGCATGTCTCTGCCACCTGAGGCATGTCTCTGGCCCTCAGGGACACGCAGGGAAAGTGTATGACCACCACCACTGCCATTAGGGCACCAGGATAAAAATGAATGAATGAATGAATGAATGAATGAATGAATGAATGAATGAACGAACAAATTAAAATTAAATTGTCTGTGCACCACCATGACTCATCTAACAGCTGAGATGTTCTACTGGCACAAACCCAAACTTGTCATCCACTTAAGACCCATTCAAAAACTAGAAAAAAGGGCAGTTATTAGTTTAAAATTTTGTGTGAACTTTCTGCTGGTGACTGGACAAGTCACACACTTGTTGCCATTCAAGAATTAGTGAGATACCTCAGCATATGCAAAGCTAAGCACAAACTCCAGGATCTTTGCTACATGGAAATGGGATTAACCAAGCACTTATTTAGCATTGCTGTATATAAAGTGCTTTGTGAGTGAAAGTCTGAACCACAGTTCACCAACACTGATGAAAGATCTGAGGACTTTGGGTTCGCCTCTCTAAAGAAAGGCTTTTCTGCTCATCTTTTAGAACAACAGGCACACATGCTCTTGTGAGTAGAGGGCTAGACCTTACAGTGGCAATCCACAGTGTATTTTGCCATTTCAGCTATGTCTTTTTTATTGTCTCATTTCATATCCGAAGTCCTGGGGAACATTGCTTGGCTCAGCCAAACCCAACCAAGCAGAAGCCTCTACTCTGCAATCCAGGTTCATGCAATAGAGGTAAGTCAGAATAAGTAAAATCAACACCACCAAAGATAATCATAATTTTATTTATAAACATACATTCACTATAAAAGCTGTTGAGTTTTAGACAAGTTTTCCTAATTTCCAGAGGCATTTTAGAATAAATAAAATGAAGGGAGGATTAGCATAATTGGAATTCAATATTAGCCCCAGCTAGGAGAGCAATCCATGTCCTTGAATGGACATGCAGATAAGGATGGTCCCCTTCTGGTTCACCAACCTTTACGCCATTCTCTGAAAACTACAGATGTATTGCATCAGTAACACTACATAGCAAGAGGAAGGAAAAAATACACCATGAAAATGGGCTTGTAAAATACAGATGGGTTATGATACCTGTTCAGGTTCTCTGAAGTAGTAAGAGGCTAAATAAATTCCAAAATATCTAAAACCCATTACATATATTGTACTTGCTCAGTAATAATAAATCATTTTTTGCAACAAATACATTTACATTGCAGTCAAAATGTAGGAGAGCATTACTTTTTTTCTGTGCTCAAAGTTCCTGATTAGAAATGTATCATCTTAATGTGTTTAAACTGGAAAAAAAATGAAAAAAAAAAACATTAGCCTGAATGAATTTTCCATGTAAGACTCCAGAGCGTATATAAAATCAAACATAAGAAGTTGGCAAGTATGATTTAGAAAACTGTTGAAAATTATTTTGTGCTGGTGAATAGATGTCCATTAGGGGAAAAAATGGTCACCATTGAGCGCTGCTTCACTTTGCTTTACGTACAATCAACTTTGCTAAAACATGCATATACAAAACTATCTAACAGACACTGGGATCAATTTCTAAGCAGCTCCAGAGACCCAGTGATGTGTCTGCAGTGTGGTGCAATATCCCTCCCCCCTTGTTCATGCACTTTATCCCAACCATGCTCCTAAGCCCTTTGGGCACTTACCCCTACATGAATGAGAAGTGGACCTGACCTCTGAGACAACCAACCCTTTGATACACTTGGGGACTGATTTGCACATCTAACTCTATCACGTGGGTGAAGCAGTGCTAGAGACTCATATCAAATAGATGCACAAGCATGCACAGTCTCATTTAAAAATTAGGTTCAGACATTATATATTTACATATCCTTAATGCAGCGCATGGAGTTATACAGACGTACCCCGTCAATTACAAAATCTGCTTCTTGAATTTCCATGTTAACACTCTTTGTGGGAAAATGTTTTAGCAACCACAGGCAAAGGGTAAGTGTCCTGGTTATCAAAACCCTTTAACAGTAAATCATGCAAGTGGTTGATCAAAATATAGGACATCACTTTTAGTTCCAAAACATTTGTCTGATTTATTTCATTTTTACCTTAAAATATTCCCCAGGTGAAGTCCACAAAGGACTTCAGCTTTTTGGATTTATTGCATCCATAAGTCATTGCTGACTGTGTGCAACAGCTTTGCATTTTCTAAGGCACAATATTAAGGAAGTAACATGTAACTTTCCAGCAGATAGTCACAATGTCCTCCAATGACATTGTATGTGTGTGTTTGATGACACGCAGTTTTGCATGGTTATACAACTCACATGCAAGCAACTGTCTAGCATTTCAATAAATAATTGCTACCTAGAGAACTCAGAATTATTGCTTCCCTAATAACCATTTTATTTCTATTTATCAACACACCAAAAGATGACAGATACGCACATAGATATAAGAAATCTCTATTCATTTGTTTTATAGTGGTTTTAAGGCAGAAAAAGATTTTTTCCCCTCCATTTGAAGATGTTTCCAGTAACTGTTTACCAAAAAGTGCTAGGCTATTTTACAGTTGCAACACATTCCCTAACTTTGTCTGTGTACTGTAGATACCTGCTGAACCTCTGTTTTAATGAGCTGCTGGATCACTTTAGTAAGGAGCACATGCTTAATCAAAGAGTACAAAGGAAAACTGTCCCAAACACAGGCAAGGCAGTTTTTCTGCCTGTGGCTCCAACCTCCTCCCTGCCCATCTTCCACACTTCTGGGTTTTGCTGACTATTTTTGGGTAGTAGATGGAGGAACACAGGCTCAAGGCTGTCTAATTATCTAACCTGGGGTGTACCCAAACCACACGTGTTTCTCTGCATGAGATTTCAACCAAGTGTAAGGTTTGCAGGTGAACAAGCAGATGCCCAACCCACTCAAATCGATTGGCAAGTTACATGCCAAAGAGAAAAGCTTCACCACAACATCAAACTGCAGCTTGAAGACTCACAACTCTGCTGGATCTGCCTGCTTGGTTTCCTCTTCCCCACATCACCTTTCATTGAGTTTAATAACTATACAGGGTGCTGAACTTAGTAAGAAGGTTGCTACGGATGGGAATTTTTCTTTTTGTTAATGGTATGCAGTCTTTAGGTTAAATGAAGAAATCTTTATTTCAGAGAATATTAAGCTATAGTCATGAACATTACTTGAGGTACACAAACAAAAAAATCCTATGACTAAAAGTGCAATAATTTATTTGTTTAACTCCTACCCTCCATTGAAGGTAATATAAACAGAAAATGCTTCAGAATTACAGGATGTATTATCAAACTAGTCTCTGTATAAAAAAAGTTATAGCTTCAGTTATAACAGAGAAGTCGTGCTGTGATGTTTAGTTTTTCAAATGTACTGATTAGATACTATCTCAAAATTACTTCTCAGCTCAAGTTGGCATATTCTATAAAGGTTCTGTAAACTTAAACTTTTTAATTGCTAGAAATATTAAAACAAAACAGCTTTATTGCATGTTTATTCTCTTATTACTTTCAAAAGAACAAGGTAACTGACTGGGTATCATAAGCATACCTGAAAGGTGGTTTTGCTTTTTTTTATAGTACTTAGGCTCTGCCTTCCCAAACATGGTCATACATATTTTGCAAATTTCTTAAGGAAGCAAAAACCAACATATTGCATTTCAAAGGAGCAGGTGCAGAATTTTTTTGTGAGTTTTTAAAAACGAGATGAGAGCCATCATGTCCATGGATTCAAGCTTTTACAAGTGATTGTCTGGAGGCAGCCGATACATATGAGACGAGAGTTCCTTCTTGAAAGTTATTAGGACTGAAAGTCATGTCACAATGTAGTTGGCTGTCCAGCAGCTGGGCAAAACAAAAGCAAAACAAGTAATTGGTTACAAATTTTAACAAATATAGACTTTTCTTTGTATGATCTCTACAATTAAAAAAATGGAGTTATATATAGCTGTTTTTCCTTTCTACTGAAAAACTGGGGCAGTAACTACTACAAAGAAGGTTTAGCATAATTCCAGTGGAAATACATTTTCCTTGCCACATGTCTAATGCATTCTGCATGAAGTTTTATCTTATTTTATGCCCAAAGTACTTGTGTGCATATTTATTTCAGGCTCTGCAAAGGCAAAATAGTAAAGCAAAGGACTGCTGAGTCATCTTCAGTTGTGCCTAGTTTGTGCTACCTGGTACTACAGACTCCTTGTGTTATTTGGACATATAGGGAATCTCATCAATTTACTTTTTTTGCCTTTGACTTTGACACTCATCAACCTGTGACCATTCCCTGTGTTTGACATTGAATACAGAATTTCCTTCCTTGTGAGGTTTCATTGTATGGAAACAACCTACTGGTAAAAACCCCATCCACTTTTATCTGGAAACCAGAAATATTTTGGACCCTGGACCACTACATAATTCTTAATATTTTTCTAGTCATCTTTTTTTATGATTTATTTTTAAACAGAATCATCAATTTTTTCAGCTAAGCTTCTGGGAGCCAAAAGATTTCACTGATATGTCCATAAGTATCTCAAAACAATATTGACTTCTGCCCACTGTTGCACAGGTTTCAGAGGCAGACATGGGGGCATGAAGGCACAAGCCATGCAATAAAACAACTTGGTTTGACATTTTTCAGCATTATTCCCAGAACTGAAAGGCAAAACACTGAACAAAACAAAATACATTGCACCAGTTTGTTCTTAATTTCAGGTGCGCAGTGCATCAAATTTTAATTAAAAATTAGCAACTAGCAATATTTGCAGTTCTATCAAAACCAGACCCTTTGAATTGTCAACAACAATTACTGTAGCTTAAGTTCAGCTAACTGGATTTTGAGATGTTGGATAACCAGTGGACACAGCAGGAAGAGGCATTTTGTAGTAAAAATTAAAAACCCCTTGCCATTATTATTTCTCAGGAGCCATTCATTTTCTCAAAAGCTATTCCCTCCGTCATGGACTTGGTTACTGTTCTGCTGGGTATGTAAAAATGCAAAACATTATTACATGAAACACTGCACAAAGCTCTGTAATACTTTTTCTAGTAACACTGCTGTAGAAATAATGATGGAGAGAGTGATTTCTACAGCACATAAGCTGATAATTAATTTGAGCCTTTATCTATCCTCAAGGGACATCAATTTTTATTTAAGATAAAAGGACTAAGAAGAAAAGGAAATTATAACTTTTATCCATTTCTCTCTTTTTTGTGTAAAGATGGATGTGTAAATCTGCATTTTAAGGGTCAGAACATCATCCACATGAGGAAGGTTTATAGTATCAAGAGTGAAGGCAAAAAGCTATTTCTAAATATTTCAGGTTAAATAAATAATAAAAAGTTGATAACATTTCTTAGCAGAATTTAAGAAAAAAGTCGCAAAAAACCAGTTATACAATAGCACCCCCTAGCTCTGCTGATGGAGAAGTATCTCCTTCCTGAAGCATCAGAGCAAAAGTACCCATTTTTATTCTGGCAAAGGTAGGGAGGTACCTTTCCTACTCCCGGATTTCTACGGCCAGTGCTTTGGAGAGAGAACAAGGGAAATAGTAAGTGAAAAGAGCTCTAGATGTCCACTTATCAGCTGGAACTGTAGACAGTGAATATACCAAATAATATTTAACAACAACAATTACTCCTATTGTTTTGCTTCTTACTGTTTTCCACGAGGTGGAAACCAGCATGAGCACTGACCATCACTGGTGATCCTGGGGTGAAGCTGAAATGTTCTAGTAATTTGATATCAATCACAGAAATCCAGAACTTGGAAAGACACTTGGCTGACCAAATAAGGCAGCAAAATCACAAAGTTTTCTTTCTGATATGCAATTTTCTGGTTCATTCTTCAAAACTTATGGCAAGTAATGCTTTTTAGCACGTATCTGGGCATACCACCACAAGGATTCACCATGAGTTACAGAATGTTCTTAATATTTTACATAATCATTTTGTCCACAAAAGGGAGGCCTAGAGATTTAAGAAATGGGAACTTCTCCAAACATGGCCCAGGGTCGTAGATCGGGTAGAATTATCTACATTGTCTCATGTGATGTGAGAGATCCAAGCCTCCAGGTCATGCAATATGTGTGCATAGTATGGAAGTTTATGTTTATGCACAGGAACAGCTTTTGAGTCTAATAGCGCTGAACAGAGATCCTCTGGGTAAAATTTAATGGGCTTGGAAATATTTTCTGATACTAGAAAGTAATTAAAATGGCATGGAAAGACTCCTCTTCCCATAGTAAAGCTATGCCTGAGTGTCAGAGCAGGACAAACCCAGTTTAAATCATGGTCACAGTATGGTTAGAGTTCCCAGTATTTGATACTTACTTCTGGATCGGATATAACAATCATTGCAGTTGAGAAGACCATTTCTAATCCTGACATCTGTGCCACTTGCTGCATCTCCCAGCTGTCCCTTGCAAACGCCACACTGTCAGTTGGAGAACAGAGAAAGTAAGAGAGACCATGCCCAGACCACCTGTCACAACTTTACCCAAATTTTTATTTTTGTTTAAGCATTTCTTGGAACGGTGAGAAAAATACCTCCCTGGAACCCAGCCCAATACTCCTGGGGAACACTGCAAATTACTAAGAGGGTTTTTATAGAGTTAAAAATGCTTAGGACTGGATTTCAGCAGCCTCCACTTACACAGAAGTGAAGTCTAATTATTGTATGGGACATCTGACTTCGAGGCTGCATTCTGGAGGCAGGTCAGATGTCATGGATAAAACTTAAAGAGGCCAGAGATTTAGTCTGGGTAAATGTCTAAAATCAAAAAAGTCTTCATGAATGTCTAATATCAATTGAACCAGAGATAATGGAAACAGGTATTTTCTGATAGAAAACACTTCAGGTTGTTTCCATACTGAAACACTCAAGAACAGTCAAGAAATATTTCTGGTAAAAGCCAGAATACACCAGTCATTTCATAGCTTTCCAACCATGAGGCAGATCAAAGATGGCTTTGGGACTGATCATACTTTTGGAAGGAATAAAGAAAACATCTAAAAAAATCACAACGTAAATGACGTTATATTTAAAAAGCAATGACCACAACTGAGGAATTATATGATGCTTTCTACCCTGCCACACTCCCCTGTAAAAACAGAAGCTAAGTTTGCTTGCTTGATCACAGGTTGTAATCCAATTAATGTGTCTGACTGCAAAATAACACATTAGTTGTGTTATTTCCACTTCTTTACAAACAAACACACTCAAACAGGCATAACAAGAGTGTAAATCCCCTGGTCCTCTCATTTTCAGTTTCACATCCACTCTCTACTTGCACTGTGCACAGCCTGAGATTTTTTCTTAATAAAGCAAGAGCCATACCCTGAAGCACTGAATATGGAAATAAAGACCGAGTGTTTCAATAATCATGGCAGCTCCTTTTCCTAGAGGGAGACCACAGGTAGAACAAAGCTTCTTCCCACTGACAGACCTAGGAGACAAACACAGCTGTAAGAACACAGAAACTGATGCTAAAATGAAGCCAAATATTTAGATAGGTTTATCAAGAGGGACAGAATGGGAGGAAGGAGCACTGGAAGAGTTTACATAAATACACATTGACCCTTCAGCCATGTTACTGAATCAACCTGCATGTCAGCCTCCCAGTACACAGCAACTCAGACACATTTCCCTGCCAGTCTGCTGTGCTAGATCAACGGGATGACAAACCTCTGAACAGAGGCCTGGGTGATAGGGAACCTGTGGATTGACAGAATCCCAGAATGGTTAGGGTTGGAAGCGACCTTAAAGATTATTTCCAATCCCCCTGCCATAGGCAGGGAACCTTCCACTAGACCAGGTTATTCAGAAGCCCTTCCAACATGGCCTTTAACACCTTTAGCGATGGGGAGTTCATGGTGTCTCTGGGCAATCTGCTCCAGTGCCTCACCACCCTTATAGTAAAGGATGTCAATGCCACAGCAATTCACACAAATTACTGAGTCAGACTCGCAGACTGGAAATTTTTCAATTTGTTTACAACTGGACTTGCTCACTGCAAGCCAGAAAACAGGAATGCTATTCTTGCACCCAGTCAAGCTGGTGAAGTCAATAGTGACAGCACTAACTACAGTAGGACAGCCCAGGCACTGGCTGAATCATTTCAGTCTGTGCTGCTGCAGCCACTTAATAGTATAACCAGTCAGAGAAAACCTGAAATTAGATCTCCATCTGCAATGCAGAAAAAACTTTGATTTGCTCCTTCAGCAGTCCTGAAGGACTGTCTAGACCTCTCTCATGAATCTGATGTTGGATGACAGGTGGGTGAAAGTTCAGAGCCCCAGGAATAACTGGTGCCCTTTTTCATAATGGTTTTAATAGCAGGGCAGGTGCCTACTTCTATGGGTCTCATGCTCTTCCCTTCTCTCCTGCCCGTCAGCCTGCCAGAACTGATGCTTGGCTTAGTGAGATGAACCTGAGACCAAAAGGGATCTCCTGTCATGCTGTGTCATCCATGCTTTTTTCAGCCAGGGCTGAAACTAGGAGAAAAGCTTTGTGATATTTCTTGAGTTTTGAAAAGACAACTTGACACATTCCTACTCAGAAAAGCAAGTTGACAACCTGTAAAGGTTTTGATGCAGCAACATAATAAGCACCAACAGAGACAGATCTGGACTGCAGCATGACAAAAGGGCCATTTTGGAAAAATAAAGAAAGAGACACAGAGAGACAGAAGCAGCAGAAAAACTCATCACAATTAGAAAATTGTCCTTGCTTCTAACTCTTGAGCCCACCATGTACACAGGCAGCACAGACACATGAGCATCTTGTTGCTTCATTATCATTATTCCTTTTAGAATAACTTTGCTGGGTTTTTTTCTCCCCTCCTACAGCCTTAACCCTTCTGCTTCTGTGTTATTCCTGAGTTTACCTTTGTTTTTACTTCTTCTCATCTATCAGAGTTACTACAAGAGCAAGTTAAAGTCTTGGATCTCGGGAAATTTTTAAGTTTCCTAATGTTTTAGTGGAAAAATGAATTACATCTCATCTACTGTTTACAAAACCAAGATTTATTTCAGGAAAAGATCCTGCAAAAGATTCTGAGATCAGAATATAGGTGCTAAATAATGTGAAGTAGCTATCACAACTAGTGATCTCTAGCAAGGAAATGATCTGCGATCCCACCAAAACTGCAGCTATGGTTAGAAAAACAATAAATTGTTCACATAAAAAATTCCCAATGGTTTCACATCAATGCAAGTGACATAAGAAGGAGGGCTTTGCTCTGAAAAGTGAAGAACAATGCTATTTAAAAAGAAAGAAACTTGCTGTGTTCTGTGTGGTATTAATTTACCCTATTTAATAAGCAAACTGATTTTAATATACCCCAAATTATCAGTGATTTAATCAGACTACAGTTAATCTATTTATAGTTGGTACGCATAACTCACTGAAAGATGTAAAGATTGCTCAAAAGAATCAAATCTCTAGGAGACTAGCATGACTGTGGGCAAATTAAAAATCAGCAAAAAAGCAAAATGCATTTCTAGTTTGGAAACGAAAGAAAAAATTCTTTTTAAATCACCAAGTGCCAATGTCTAGAACAGATCTTACTTCTGAGCATGGGACTATTCACAATGAAGAGATCCTTTGGCTTAAGTACTCTGTGCTCACACTTTGAGTGTGGTTTATACCATCCCATTTCAGTTTTATTGAAACTCCAATGATCAAGAAGAGTTCTAGCCCTGCTTTCTGAGCTGTGTTATTTCAAAACATAACAGTACCACTAAAGCAGGCAAGGAATATGGGAGAGGGAGCTACACTTTAATCCCATAGACAGCTATGAATTGCAACATTTAGCAGATTTAATAGTGCATCCATGTAATAATAATGTGATTTTCACTCTGGCAGTTCACTAGCAACTACAAGATGTGTTTGGTCTGCAAAATTCCTTATTGACCTTTAGTACCTGTTGGGTGACTGACTCAGAGCAGCAGGAGAGCAGGGAGACGATGGCCCAGATCGGAAGTTCTCATGATAGCCTGCCCTAAAATACAGCAGAGAGGATGCATTACTACAGCTGAGCAACACATAAAACCAGGTTTTGTATGGAGAAATTCCAGTAAGCAAATTTCAGGATTTTTGGCTCTGAGTCTGCTCGCTGCTGCTCATTCAGGCAGCTCACAAGGTAATCAGCCGTGTAGAGACTCCTGCCCACCCCACCAATCCATCATAGCTCCTACCATGATGAAGGAGGGTTAAGCCAAGTCACACCACACCTCACACACCACACTCTCTGTTAGCCCTTTACTGAGCAAAAAGGAAGCTACCAACACCAAAAGGTGGTTTATTTGGTTAATTTGCATCCATGCTACTCTGAAAGTATTTGGTGAGCAAAATCATGGTTTTTGTTGTCAGAAATCATTGGACTGATTCAAACTCAAACTGCTTAAAATGGTTTACAGATTAAATAACAATTTCCTCAAACACACACACACTCAAGCAGTTTATAATGAGGAACAGGTAATAAAACCTCAAACTACATTAGTTCTGACTGAATACAACCTCAATAGAGGTAACAGGTTCTGCAGAAGACTGTGTTCATATATATGCTAATGAAAACAGATGTTCCTTTCTTGTTACATAGCTTCTTTTTGTAAATAGAAGGCAAACAGATCCCTCATTTACCAAAAGAACTGGTGTTACTGTTCAGTAAGGCTTACTCAAAAGCACCGGCAAAGCAGCAAGGAAAAACATCCTCACCAAAATTTACAGCGGAGAGGAAAATACTACTCTATATGTATCTTCTTTTGAAAGGTATAATCTTTAAAGGACTAGAAAGTAGCAGCTGTAACGTGTTTGGAAGATGGGGAATGAAGCTCTGGGATACCAGCTTCAAAGAGGCAGATATAACCTGACATTCCCACCTTCATATTTAGCTACTTATTAGCTATAAATGTTTGTCTCAGGTACTTAAAACAAATTAAGCACATGAAAAGTTATGTAGATATGTGCTAAAACAGCTACGGAGAAAGAAGAGGGAGGCATGCAGGGGGTGTGCTCCCTGCTGAAATTAGTGACCCTGGTGCCTGTAATGAGAAACAAAGTAGATAAATGTTAGCATTTTTCTAATGGTGGGAAAGCCAGACATGAGAAGCGGGTCTTCACACTGCAGGATTAATCAAACTCAACCAACAGTGGATGCTGAGCATGAATATAAGGGAGGGCAGAGCAAATAGGACTTGTCAAGCTCTTCAATAACCTTTATGTTCTCACCTTCTTGCTTCCCCTGCAGAGCTTGGTTGCTGGCCCAGGAATGGTCTCTGCCGAATGTCCTCTGTGCACTGTGGGGATCGCTTTGTCAGCAGCTGCGGATTCCAGGAGACATCTGCAGCAAGAGTTGGGGAAAACTCAATATTTGAGGCAAAATGCTTTTGTCAGTATTTATAGACCATAATGGATTGAGGGCACACCACAAAGGAAAAAGATGTACTGTTCCTCAAAACAAACTTCTATGAAAGGCCTGATACCCATTTTGATATCAAGACAATAAATCCACACACCTGATTATTTTAGGGCTTAAGGAGAGAGCAAGGATGGGATGCTTTAAGAGGCAAGAAAGGAGATGTCAGAATACTTGCAGAGGACCAAGTTGAAAAGTACCCAGGAAAACCCTGAATCAGGGTTATTAGCAGATGTAGTTTAATATTGTAAAACCTGTTTGCCTAATCACTACTTCAAATCCCCCAAGGCTGTATTGCTGGATAATATATATTCTGCTTTCTTTCTTTCTTTGTGCAACTTTGATAAAAGCACGAAGAATACAATAAAACTGAGACAAGGAAAGCAAACCTACTAAGTTTAATAGACAGAATTTGCATTTGGAGAAAATAATAACACTGAAAACTTTTCCATCCATAGACACTTCATTTTTTAGAATAATGAATATTTATGCTGAACTGAAAACAAAAATCTAAAACTTGATTTCAAAATTTGCATTCACTTTCTGTCTTTAGTCCTACTTATTCCTTATTATTAGTCCTACTTATAGTTCAGTGTTCACTTGCATTAGATAGATAATGATGCTAAATTCATGAATTTGCCAGTTTTTTTTAGGGTGACCCTCATGACAGCAATGCTTTGGGGAAATTCCTTCCTTCAGAAACATCAATACTCATGGGAGCTAAAAAAAAATAAATTAACTTTAAATGTCATTAGGCACTGCTAATGACAAAATTGAGGCAGGTGTCGCTTTAGGCTTGGCTTGAAAAGGTTATATATCACATGTAGTGATTTTTACTGGACTGAAGTGGACATGAAGAATCTAATCAGCTATAGAAACACCAAGTAAGCATTGGAAATATGTTCTCTGTCTCAAGATAAATCCTATATGTATGTAATATAATGTAAACGATGGAAGATAAATATTTTAAATGCTACTGTGAACACGCAGGCCTATAAACAAGATACCTGCTGCAGAAACTCTCATCTCCAATGAAAACAAGAGGAATTTAAATTTCACCTTAACATATTTATTTTTGCTAACATAATTTTTTTTCTTTTGTGTCTGAGACATTCCAGTTTTGAAGATATATGTGTGCTGTCAATTTCCAAAATTCTTTGAGTTAGATTTCTGCCTGATTTCTATCTGGAGAAGATGATATAGGAAGAGTCTTACTCTCATCTTGAGTCAGTGGCAGATTCAGTCTGGCAGGTGAGCTGCGCTCCATCACTGGCATGTGATGCTCCTGTTCACTTCCTCCTTTCAAGATACCAGTCTCTGGGTATCCTGAGAGCGCTTTATTTCCACTGCCAATAAAAATAAGTCACATTGTATAAATAAAGCCAGGAAAAATAGCACCTAGAATATAATGGCAAAATCAGACTTCTGAATATCAGATTATTTTTTACAAAAAAAGATTTTTGTTTTTTGCAATGAGAATTTGCAATGAGAATTTGCAATGAGAAAACTTTGATGGATTAACAAGTTTGTCTTCAAATAGCCCAAGTCTTCCCACTTACAACTGCCACTTACACGTGCTGAAGATCATCTTGCATTTGTGGAAAAGGGCTTCTTTGACAGAAAAAAAAGCTTTAATCCTTATTCTCTATAAACTGCTCAGCATCATCAGATGCCTCTTTTTTTTTTGTGAAACCTGTTAATTAGCAGTTGAGCAAAGTCCAGGACTTTAAACACCACCCGGTAAGATTTGGTATGGTATTTCTGAGGTAGCCAGGCAATTTCACACCGAGTGAAAAGAGCTCCTTTAGTCCTTCAGATGGCTTGTGAAATGTACACAAGACACAGTGCAATGATGTACACACACGTCTGAGCTGTCTAAGGTCTGGTCTGGTTGCTGTGACAGCCTCTTGGCAAAGCCATTCAAGGAACAGATGCAAGCCTTCAGCTAGCACTGCACACTGCCACACCTGCACTGGCCTGTGGGGCCAGTGAATATTGATCAGGATATATTGTATGGAGGCCACCAAGTGCTGATGTTCCAGCATCAATCCTGGGCATGTGTGATATCCCAGAAGCCAACAGAACACCAAGCTCCACAGGGTTTTGAAATGCTTATGGTTCGTACATACCTCCTCTTTTCTTGCCAGAGTTCACTTTCCTTGTTTTTCAGAGATGACATACTGTCATGCTCCCAGAGCAGCTTTTTCTGCTTTGTAACTTCTTTTTGTTTGCCCTCCCCTGGACAGCTGTTTGAATCAGTTGAGTTCTAGAAGACAGATGAAGAGGGAACAAGGAGCTCCCTTTGAATTTGGCATTGGCGCACACATGGAAAAAGTGCAGGCTGCCCCTAGATACATTGAGCTGACACACCTTATGATCAAAAATAACATCTCACATTTATGTAATAGAACCATTTGACCCTGGCAAGGCTAGCTTTGGCTTTAATTAAGACTTCAGGTAAAACAACATCTTGTTGGACTAAGCTGAGCATGAAATAAGTTAGGTACCAATTATGGTGCTAAGGACGGTGAATTAAAACTTCCCATTACATAGTCTTTGGCAGAAATCCTTGAATTACTTTGAGAGTCTAGACAGTCTCCCATTGGGATTGTGAGGACTTTGTGAGTGACCTCAGCTTGCTGTCACTGCCTAGGAGCAAAGCATTACTCACATGCACTGGGCATCCTCAAAGGACACCACCAGTCCTACTTCCTAAAGTGGAATGGGAATGGTTCCCACCTGACTTGTGGAGCTTGAGTGAGCAATGGCATGAGATCCTTCACTTCTGGGTACAGGCAGTGTCCTGGCTGTGGCATAAGCAGCTTCACCCAGGAAGTTACTGCTACACAGCCATGTGGAATATCGGCCATGGCTGATGCCTTTGCACCGGGATGAGTGAGATCAGGGTGACAGGAAGAGTGAGAGGAGAACCAAATGATACAGTACTCCTAATCCTGAATGTGATCTCACCTGGGGTGTCATTCCCTGATCTCTGCAAACACTGATTTAGTCAGATGCTAGATGCATTGGATTTAACATCCCATGCTGTGTGAGTGGAAAAAACCAAACATAGAGAGTAAACATACTTTGTTTGTTTTGCTGCTTTCTAGGAGGGATGATGGGAGAGAAAAGGAGGAAAACTGGGCAGGTAGGATTCAGTCTCATCTGAGATATATATATATATATATATATAAAGCACTGTTTTACACTCAAGATTTTGGATTCAGGGAAGCCACTTAGATTTTGTTGGTTTTAGAAGACAATTAAAATCTCACAGCACTGTTTAAAGAACAGAGGTGGCTGCAGAGAGAAAGTATCATTCTCTGCTCTAGTCAAAAATGGGAGGGTAGCAGTTTGCTTGGAAATACAGCTATTCAGTTGTGAAACTCTGTAAGTTACAGCACTCTGAGGAATCACCAGTTAGAGAAGAGACCCAGGGAATACCCTTACTCTTACAGCTCCTAGACTCTGACTGCAAAGGATTAAACTTTGCACTGAAGATGACTTATTCTTCAGTGCCTTACTACTCCATAAGAAACTCACCACTGTCTTGTTTCCTTCAGTGGTAGAGGAAGAAGAGGAGAGGAGCTCAGCAGAGTTTGAAGAAACAATGAATGGAACTAGAGTATCCTCAATTATCTTGCGTTCCTAAAGAAAGAGGATCAGGAGAGAGTGGGAGTTAAAAAGACAGAATGTAAATTATGAGCTTATGAAATGTATAAGAAAAATAAGATTCAGCTATGTGCCCTATTTAAATGGCTAGATAAGGACTTGTGGTACCAAGAATAATGGTAACACCTCAATTTTTAATTTGCTTCAAAGTTTTGCACTTGCATTCCTTTTACCATTGAGATGGAATTTCCAAAACAGGACATAATATTTCACTTGCATGGAACTACTGTTCTGCAGAGCACCAGTGCATTAAGTTTAATATTAAAGTATAAAATTACCCCTGGTACATGAGAAACTTGCTCTGAAAGTTGAAAAAAAATTCTTGTTTAGACCACAAATATGTCCCTCAAGCACAGATGAAAAACCATCCATTTACATAATGCATAGACAAACTTATAAATATTTTCCAGTTTCCTGCAATAGTGACCCACATTCAACAGAAGAAAACCACTATCTTACAGATTTTTAATATTCCACAACTGCAAGCTTTGAACATCTTCTGTGGATTTTTTTTTTTTAAAGGCCAGTTACAAAATACCTCCATGATCAACCCAAGGCAGACAACTTCATCTGGAGTTCCACCTAGTCTAGGCACCCAGTATATGCCAAAATACACAGGCTGTGCCCCTGCAGGGAAGTCTGAGCGTGCCCAGACACAGCTGTACTGACTCACCCAGACTTGCACAGCAATTAGACACCTCCACCTCTGCGGAGGTGCTGAGGATACCTGTCCAAATATTTAAATATTTTTCCTCAACATCTGTGCCAGTGTTTAAAAGAAATAATCCTCCTCAGAATTCAGCTGTGAAGCAGAATTTCATTAATTAATTGTATAAATATAATCATATTAATACAATTAATTAATCATATGGGATGATTTTTTTTTTTTTTTTGTTACATAAGTGTGTGCATTTAAATGAAATAAAAAAAACCCGGAAAACAACCTCCTACTTTGAGCCTTATACCTCCTCATAGTATCTACGCTCCTCCTCTTCAACTTCTCTCTGGGCCTTTTCCCATTCCTCTTTCAGCTTGTACTGCTCCTTCTGATACTTCTCCTGTACATGGATACAAATGCAGGTAAACTCAGAGCATTCAGTATTAAGAATAAATTCTGTAGTATCTCCACAGCAAAAAATGAATTTGCTAAGAATGGTTTAATCAGAAATAAGATGAAATAAAAGGATAAAAATTGGAAACATCCATGGGTGTAAAAAAAAAGCTTCTTTTTCTCTTAGGCCATTTTTTTCTAGGACTTACTTTTAGTACCTTCAAACTTCAAAGAACATTTGACACATTAGAAGAAGTTAAATTTCTTAGAATTTTTAAAATCTTTGGTCAGAAATTAAGTTTATGCTCAAAAATATTACTAATTCCTTGTTACCTTACTGTATTAAGTTTCAAAAATGTTTCACCTTGAAACACTGAGACGATGCTTGTACATTAAAAATTTCAGCAAAGTAGCAGATAAATAATCAAGTTTTTCAGATACTGATACTAATTTAAGAGATATGCCAATAATACTAATTAAAGTGATATGTCAGTACAATTTAATGAGTGATGAATAACTATGCAAGTTTAAAAGAACAGTGTGTAAAGGTTTGAAGAGAGTAAGATTATAATTAGCTAAATAGCTTATTTTCTTCCTTGAAGGGATGATTTCTTAAGAATTATTTTCACAGAGTTTTTCACAAACAATTATCTCACAGAGGTGTTGCCAGAACGTGGTTTGAACATGGAGAACATGGAGAGGAATGGTGACCTCCATTTCCCTCTTACACCAGTTCCAACATCTGTTCAGATTGGTAACCACATCTGCCTAATCCAGAAGAGAAGCGTTTACTATTGAGAGAGCACCCACATGTGCCAGAAAAATTATTATGAGAATTTGACACCATTTTAAGAGGTGCTAAATTAGATGATCTAAAGAAAGTGTAGAGATATACAAGTCCTTAAAGGATTAAAAGACCCCATTTTATTATTCTCCATCCTTTGACAGTTGTATGGTCTTCTGTTACATGGAACAAAGACAAGATTTCTTTGGGATCAAAGCTAGTCGCAGTTTCAAAAGTCATTTCTGACTGAGTGGGAACTTCATGTTCTCATGGCCACTGCATTTCTTCCAGCTAGGACACAAACCTAGAACTTCTAGAGTTTACTCTGCCACTAGGCAAAACTAATGGTTGTCTTGAAGATATATTTCCCTCTCTCACAAAAACCTCTCAAACCCAAGTCCTTTCATGTCCAAATTTAGCTTGATATTTTCCAAGAAGAACCTGTGAACAAAGCAGGATTCTACAAAAAGCTAAGACCATAATTTTAAAGAAGAGGTGCATAGGCATCAGGGTTAGCAAATTGTCAGTCTTGACAAAGAGGGTCCAAGTAATTAAATGTTTTGCAGTCTATGCTCAGCATAATTTAAATATAGTTGAGGACCAACACATCTGGTTTAATTCTGCACTGGATTGCAGGACCAAGTTCTTTGGTCTTTCCATGGAGTGGGGAAGGGGGACACGAGAGTGCCTAAACCACAGAGAACGTGTGTGTGCGCTCATTTATCACTCAACTGCCACAGAATTTGCTCAAGCATCCACAGAGGATGTAAAAAACATGACACAAAATGCCCAAATTTTGTCCAAAGGGACAACTGAACAGCTGAACCACACAGTGGAAGACATACAGTTTCTTCCCTACCTGAAGCAAGCGTTCTTGCTCATGCTGCCACCTTTCCTGGCGCTTTCGCTCTTCTTCTGGATCCCAGGCCCAAAAATTGAAACGCTTACGTGAAGGAAAACCAAGCTATTAGACTGTGACACTACACTTCACATGGCTTCCAGAGAAAGCTGCACTGCACCTGATTAAGCCCTGCTGATGATGTTACAATGGGAAACTGAGAACTAGATAAGGGTTCTCTCAATTAGCAGACAATATTCTTAGCTTCACTGACACTTGGGATTTCCCATTTGTAGCCACATGATAAAAGAATAATTTGGTTTGCAAAGAAAGTCCTGGGAAACTTCAGCTGAAGGGGGGGAAAAAGGTCTTAAAGAAAGTTCTAAGCATCACTGAACAGAGCCACCTCCAGGGAATCAAATTTAAAGAACATACATATTTTGCTTCTCTATAATCTTCTTTACAACATGAAAAACAATTTTAGGTTGTAAAAAATATTTTCTCATTTTATGTCTGCCAGCACAACAGCCTATAGCCTTGCTTTGAATTCTTACACATAATTAAATAAATCCTCAGGCTTCACTAAGGATCCTATTACACGATATGTTTAAAATCCTTATAATCAAGGGCAACTTTAGATACTTGCTGCCATATCCCCTTCCGCTACAAGTAGAATTTGAATCTCATAGGAAGAGATATGACAATATCTACAGAATGTGAAATACTGTGTACTTCAGAGTAGCATTTGTGGTGTATTGGGGTTTTTTGTTTCATTGAGGAAACAGTAGAATTGTGAAGTCCTTTCATTTCTGTGCATTTAAAACACAATGGATAATTTAGAATTACATATTATTTAGAGATTGTGAAGCTTTAGTGGCTCCGGCAACCAAATACTGTATAGCTAGCTTCAGATAAGAGGAGAATGCATGAATTCCAGATTCAGACAATGCCTTGATTTGGGTTGTACTTTTCTTCTCACATGTCCATGGGAAAAAATTCTCATTCTCATTTAGGGATGTTACAAGACAATTTGCATAAAAAATTAATTTCTGCTAAACACAAATTGCCAAACCAAACAATAACGCAAAAAAGGTACTCACATTTGATTTATCACCAGTATCACAATCAGCTATTAAAATAAAAAATAACAGAACAATGAATGATTAAATTTAACATAGCAAAATTTCCTCAGTCTGAAAATTAATCTACATTATATCTGTATAAGAGCTTCATGTTAGTTTCCTATTTACTCCCACAACCAAATGCAAGGACTAATTGCAAGCAAATAAATCAGAAAACCAGATTACACCCATCACCAACAAAACTACTTTTTATCTGGGTATAGAGGAGCACAATATTAACTAATATCAGGTTCTACTCTACCACTAGCTAATGCCATCTACTTCTGGCCACAGATGTTAGCAGCGCTCAGACACTGAGTCTTACCTACCTTGATCTACTTTTCCCTTCGTGATTCAGTGCAAGGAAGGAAAAAGTACAGCAATGCTAAAAGGATGGAACTACACTATTCAAGAGCCACAGTTACGAAGAGAACCATTGCCATTTTCTATCCAAATGTCTTTGAAAATTAGACTGATTTACAGAAAGTAAGAAAATGGTATTTATAGGCAAGGGGTTTCTCTTGGGTGCCTGAAACCAGAGCATCGCAACAATGTGCAACCCAACAGCTCTTTGTCAACTGTGCAGCAGGAATAGATATTTTCTACAAAAGCAAGAGGTAGAACAAGTCCCCGTGATCATCAGCTTCCACCCCAGCCCTGTGTCCGAAGACACCCATGGCCGGAGCAGCAGAAGGGCTGGAGCTGTTCTCAGTGCCGCATTTACCTGACTGGGAGAAAAACTGTGAGCGCCGCCAGTTGTTGCGGACCCTAAGCGGAACCATGGCCCCGCGGGGCGGCTCTGCAGGCAGTGGCACAGAGACAAAACAAGAAACAGTGTGGTGAAAAGGTGATGACAGACTCTCAGACCTGAGCCTCCTTGGCCACGAGTCGCTTTGGCCCACAGCAGCTAATTTACAATGGATCTGAAGATCACACGGACTGTTTGTATTTAATTGCTACTTTTTCAACATGACACCTGAGCTCACACGAGAGCTCCAGCACATTTTAAAGGGTTAATGGACAGCTACCCTTTTAAGTCTTTGCATGGTACTTGTGTTCATTCCGACTGCAGATACAGGTTATAATGCATTTTGTGAATCTTTCAGTGCTCTATATGCTGTGAACACTAGAGTGCAGCCAAGTGTTTCAGCACCGGTCAGAAAACTGACAAGGCAAGAGACCTACAATCTGTTACTCGATATTTAGTCTGATTTGCTTAACATAAAATGATATTGTTCTCAAAGTCTGCTTGGGTAGCACCTACCCGCTAAAAACAAGTGAGAGTTCCATTCCTTTTCAGACAATCATAGAGTGGTTTTGGTTGGAATGAAAGTTATAGATCATCTAGTTTCAATTCCCCCTGCCATGGACTGGGACAGTTTCCACTGGATCAGATTGCTCAAGGCTCCATCCAGACTAGCTTTGAACTCTTCCAGGGATGGGGCATCCACAACTTCTCTGTGCAACCCATTCCAGTTGTTCCAGAATTCCAGTTCTTTATGATGAGTCCACACTCATCATAAAGAATTTCTTCCTAATATCTAACCTAAATTTACCTTCTTTCAGGTTAAAGTTTATATTCCTTGTGCTATAACTACATGGCTTTGTAAAAAGTCTCTCTTCAGTTTTTTCAAAGTGGATCACCTTCAGTAGTTTTAACATTGAAAACGTCAGGCTACTTAATTAAAATAAAAGATTAACAACCTAGGAAGTTCTTATGGGGAAAAACCCCTCAGCTGATTTTTCTCTCTTTCTTCCACAATACCTACATATATGCATATTTAAAATAAATATAAAATCAAACTACTAAACATTATCAGTCTCAAGCAAAACTTTGTCATGAAGGCAAGGGGAAAAAAAAGGTTCTGCATTTCAAGAACTTGTGTTGGGCAGTGGTCAAATTCAAAGATGTGGGCCAGATATGTATATTGTTCATCTGCAAAAAGGAGCTCCACAAGAGCAGCTGAGTGCAGAACTTATCTGCAGAAATTTTTGTCGTGAGAAAAAGCCAATTGCTAAGTCATTTTCCACCGTGAGCAGCAGTATGTAATACTCATCGACATAATACAGCCATTACTGCTAGGCCAAGTAAATTCAAGATAGGGCTCTCCCTGTGCTGTGTCTAATTTCTGCTGTTGTGTTTAAGAGGAATGGCCAGAAGAGTCCTTTTCATCACAGAAGCCACACTACCAATATCAGTCAATGAAACTAGAAAATAACTGTCTTAGCTCCAAAACTTTCCAAGTCGTGGATTAGGCAGACCTCCCTGAACACCACATGCTCCTATTCAGCTACTGTCCGGCTGAGTTTTCCAAATGCTTTTTTGCTCACCTTGTAGACCAGAGTTATGCAGAGTAACTTGGCTGGTTTCGGGTAGTTTCTTTAAAAATGGCAGCACTACACTCCCCTTTTCTTCCAGGGCTTTTGCTTTAATCACCTGTTTAGACATTTGGGATCAGAAAACAGCATTAGAAAAGCAACAGGTTCAATCAAAGGTTAGCTTAAACCCTTTCTGCTTATTTTCTGAAACTTTACCAAAGATGAAGCCTCAATCTCCTGAACAACAACAGGGAGTTACAGTATTGAAGTCCTGTAAGTATCTGGTAGTGGTTTCCTGTTGACATTCCCACTGCCCTGCACACCAAAGTCAATCCTGTAACACCATCTAAATAACCAACATCTAACTTACCCAAAAGAGCAGCATGGTCACAGCCATTTGTTACCTCTGCCACCACCAGCACTTGCTCAGCACTTCAAGAGGACTAAGAGGGTAAGCTCCACGGTCTGCACCTTCTGGACACTGCCCTCTCAACAGGTGGTGGGACTGGGGTTTGTAGGTTATGCTCTCATTTCTAGTCTCATCAGTTTACAGGTTCAAAGGCTACAGGCAGACACTGTGGGGTTCCTTTTGAGAGGGAACTCTCTGATGGCCACAGGATTGGGCAGCTGAAACCATCCTTCAGGGCCATGTTTTGAATGAACTCCTGAAGTGACATTTTATGGAGAAAAATGCCAATTTTCACAAGAAAAATTTCTGTGAAAGATCTCTTTTTTTTTTTTTTTTTTTTTTTTTTTGTTTGTTTGTTTTCCATTCCCTCCTTTTCTTGCCTGTACATACCTCCTGTGTAGGAGGGAGCTCTGCTTCCTTCTGCTGCTCTATTTCAGCTTTCTTCACATCTTTCTTGCTTGAAGCAGTTTCCTCTGAAGGGACAGGACTGGGAAGAAATTCTAATCTCTTCACAGCAGAGCTGGCACAAGCTGCAGTTGAGTTGAATTGCTTTTGATCTAAACCCAAACCACACATATAAGAGATAATCTTGCAAGGTTAAGATACTTTTTCAAATAAAACATACACCTATTTATTAAAATCCAATTTCTTACTGGATATACTGTGAGCCCATTTACTGGATGTTTTGAAAAAATAAACTTTTTTCTTCAACACGGGAAAGATTAATCTCTCAAAGAAGACAAGACTCAAAGAATGAAATTCACTTGTCAGAATTTATGTGCACACACTTGATCTGGGTATCATGGGATACCTATCCTTCATGGTCAACAAAAACAGAGAAGATGTCCTTGGGAAAGAGTCACACAAACTTTTCTTTCAGGCATTCCTCTGGCTGAGATAAGCTGTAACCTACAATGGGCCTACTGAACTAAGATCTCTTTACTGAAGTTATGTGATGCATCCTGCCCTAAGATGTCTCTAAGGTAAGTAGCTATATGACATAAGGTAAGTAGCTATATGACCTGGTCTCGCTGTCAGCACTGGAGGATATTTCAGCTTGCCTATTTTCACTAAACCTACCACTTCCACTGACAATCAGTTAAGCATCAGACAACAAACAAACAAACGGCTAACAGGCAGCCTTGGACTGGAATAACCTAGCTGCCATCTAATTCTTAAACCCCACAAGCTGATGCTGGTTTCTGGGAGAAGAGGCTAGAAGCACACAGGTCTACAGCTGACTGTGACAGCTGAACTGCTGATAGCTGATACCACCACTGGAAGCAGAGCAGTCACCAGCATCTCAGGCACTGAATAAGCACCCAGATATCTCTCCAACCTCCTAAAGCAGAAACTCCAGATCCTGTCCCCTTTCCAACCACAGCAATATTGGCAGCTTCTCTTTGACAGGCCAGGAGAGTAAGCTAAGAAAGAGAGGCAGCCTACAACTCCACTAAGAGTGTGGACACAAGCAGAGACAAGAGCTGCTGCTGCCAAGGCAGATGCATCCTCCTCTGGAGCTGTTCCCCCACTAGCGGCATAGGGGCCACAGCATGGAAGTGTTTGGCTTGTACTGAACACCAGAGGAGGTTGTTTACTCTACAAGTAGTTCACAGAATTTGGACCCCATCTATCCCTCCAAAGCAGACATAATGAAAACTCCATGTTACTTTATCATTTCAATTTTTGCAATCCGATTTCAGTTTCCCTTGCCAGACAATTAAAATTTGCTGTCCATATTAAGGTTTAGCATTTCTAACAGCTGGGGAGCTGAAGCCAAAACAGCTTTGTGATTTGTAGACAACAACAGCTCATCACTGTTGACTCTTGAGAGGAGAATTTGGTCGTTTCATTATAAAATTGCACCTTCTATATTACCTGCCAGATGCAATTCAAAATTGTTAAACTATGTACTTTGGCATCTAGGAGCCAAAGTAATTAAGGCAGCTAATGAACCCTTGCTAACAGCCCATGTGCTTCTAATCTTTGGGGAATGGTACCTCACTGATGTTTGAGGGCAAAGCTCAATTGTTTAAGTCACATTTATCCCCAACCAACAGGAACATTATGCTTACATACCAACTACAGCCAGGGATCTCATCTAAACACCTACTCGATTTAGTACTTTTTACTTCCTCATACCAAGCTGAACTTTGATAGACCCATTTTAAAAAATTAACAACAAAATAATACCATTAACTTAGTATAAAGCATACAGCAAAAAAAAGTGCCTACTCAAAGACAATGTTTAAAAAACACACTTTTGAGGAAAACAGCTTAAAATTCTATCAGCAAATTCCTTTCCTCAGATTAGGAATCATGCATAAAGGCTTTAAGGCAGAAAATTAGGAGTCTGCACAATACTGTGCATTTAAAGCCCCTATGGGGACTGAAGTGCCACTTTTTACTCTTTCTCCCCATTCCTTAATGTCTTGGGGGAAAAAATGTGTCAAACAAAAACTATTACTGTCTGGTAGCTTCTGCCCTTGCTGCTTTCTGGTTACAGCATGCTGTGGCACTGGATTTTCACTTGCACAAATAGCCAAGTGGACAGCTCAGGTGTGTCATTGAAACCACAAAATGACAGAGCAGCCCAGGCTGGAAGGGACCTCAATAGACCATCTAGTCACACTTTTTGTGGGAAAGAAAGCCTAGAGGAGATTCTCTAGCACCCTGTCCTGCTGCACCTGAAAAACCTCCTCCCACAGGGGCTCTAACACATCCCTTGGGAGTCTGCTGTGGTGAATGCCTGTTCTGGCAGCACACAATTTCATTTTATGTCAAGATTACTGACATTTGCAGCATTCTCTAATGAGCCCTGTTGGTGCTGCTGGTGATGCTCCTCGCGGGTTCCTGCCACAGGGTGTGCCTCAGCCCGGGCCCATACCTGAGGAAGGGCGAGGGCAGGGGTGAGGGCAGCAGCGCACCCACCCGGGGACAGGCCGAGGGGAGCAGCGCACCCACCCGGGGACAGGCCGAGGGCAGCAGCGCACCCACCCAGGGACAGGCCGAGGGCAGCAGCGCACCCACCCGGGGACAGGCCGAGGGGAACAGCACATTCACCCGGGGACAGGCCGAGGGGAGCAGCGCACCCACCCGGGGACAGGCCGAGGGCAGCAGCGCACCCACCCGGGGACAGGCCGAGGGCAGCAGCACATTCACCCGGGGACAGGCCGAGGGCAGCAGCACATTCACCCGGGGACAGGCCGAGGGGAACAGCACATTCACCCGGGGACAGGCCGAGGGCAGCAGCACATTCACCCGGGGACAGGCCGAGGGGAACAGCACATTCACCCGGGGACAGGCCGAGGGCAGCAGCACATTCACCCGGGGACAGGCCGAGGGCAGCAGCACATTCACCCGGGGACAGGCCGAGGGGAACAGCACATTCACCCGGGGACAGGCCGAGGGCAGCAGCACATTCACCCGGGGACAGGCCGAGGGCAGCAGCACACCCACCTGGGGATGGGCACTCCGGGAGAGCAGGTGCCGCACCGCTGGGGCTGGGCTCCGCTTGCAGGCTGTCAGCTCCATCCAGTTCCACCGGGGAGGCCTGGAGAGGGGAACACAGCACGGAGTGAGTAGAGTGGAAATAAAAGTATGTGCTAGTTCCTCAAGGCAGTGCTTGCTGCTTCTTTGTAGTGTGTTTGAACCACATCAGTGTGGTTCATCAGTGTGGAGCTCAGCAGGGCACTGGGGAGAATATTTCAGAGCAATACATGCCCATTTGGGTATTGAATGGCTTTGCTTTAATATCCTTTTCAAATCACTCATCATCAGCCATTAATGTGGTTGGTTTGGAATAGCTCCTACAAGCTTTTAAAACTGTAGGCTATCTTGGATTGTGTTAGCTGGAGATAAGCGTACATTTACCCCTAGTTTCCCCTTCCAGAATAACACAAAAACGTATGCATTAGTGAAGAGATAGCACATACTAGGGTTTGGAAAGTGGCAAAGTAATTAAATACTTCCTTTATTTCACGGTTGTCTAAACAATCTGTTATCTGAAGGGAAAAGACAGAGTTGGTATTAAAGGTAATGAAATACTGGAAACACTATTAAGAGAGGACTGAAAAAATATGGTGAGACTGTATCAAGCCAATAATTCAAATGCCTTTGAAAAGCAAGCTTCCTGACCGGGACAGGGCTGTTGCAGAGTTAAAACCACACCGTCAAAACAAGGGTAATGCTTCAGCTGATCTATTCAGCAGCTTCTACCATACATCTGCTTTTCCAGAAAGCAAATCAAAAAAACTCTGCAGCAAAGCTATCAGCCATTGCCAATAGCTAGTGCTTCTAATGCATCCAAGACCTAGAAAATGGCACATTCAATGGGGGAAAATAAAAAATGTGGACTATTTTTAGAAAGAAAAAGTAACATATTTCAGAAATAGCCTATTGTAGACTCTCTTTCCTGTCCTCCCCCAACTCCTCCATCTTCTTAACAGCTGCAAAGTAGGAAATCTGATGAAATTTCCTCTTTTCTGCAGGCAGGAATCAGATCTCCACCTTCTGTATGGATCTGGTTTCCTATTCCTGCAGGCTCATGAGAGCCTGTGGCCCCTTATCTGAACATGCCCCATGAAAAACAGACCTGGGCTCTCACAGCTCCGTAACTGGAGACATCTGCTGGCAATGCCAACAGGATGTCAGCACCTGTGGACACTCCACAAAGCTCCAGGGAACTTAACTGCTGGCAAAGCTTGTGAATCCCTGCCTCATCTCCTCTCTGGAGGGAGACATGCTGTCAAGAGGGGCAGAGGTAGGAAGATGCCCTACAAGGAAATGGTGCAGACTGGTGTGGGGCCATGGGCCAGTGACCCAGGCAAACCCAGCACTGCTGGGAACAAGAGAAGGGGCCTGCAGCTGCCAAGGGCTGTGCTGCCACCTCTCAGCAGGACAGGCGCCAGATCACAGCCACGAGTCTCTCGAAGCGGCAGCACTTGCTGGGGCTGGCTGCCTGCCATCCTCACCACTGCGGCCACTTTGCAGTGCACACTCTTCCACCCTCAGCCTCTGCCCCAGGCAAGACATGGAGACACATCTCCCACCTGCCTAAAAGCAGTTCTTTAAATGGATGAGGCAGACATGAAATAGTCTCTAAAAAGGTAACATAGACAGTTTCAGAACTTCCTCTCTACCATGTCCACCTGTGAATGCATCTATACCTGGAATAGAAATGAAGAAAGCACAGACTGCTCCTTCCATGTCTCATGCACTCCCAGGAGAGATGGTCACTGGATATGAGGCACAGGGTAAAACAAAGCCCCAGAGAAATGCTCCAAAGACTGCAAGTCCTGTGGTCTAGAGGTTTATCTCTTGCCACTTAGTTGCGTTTTTCTTTCATATAACCCATCTCTCTCTCTCCCAGTTCACCTGGACTCCAGCCTAGTGTGCTGCTGAGAGTTTTCATCACAAAAGCCCCAGCAGAATTCTACTGCAACTGAATAAATTTCCCCTTCAGCCTCAGTTCCAGCTTCTGATACAACAGTGGCCAGGGGAGAACCTACGGCAAATCCTTCCCAACCTTGCTTAAAGCAGAAATAAGTATTTATTTTCTGCATGAGGACAGGCAGGCCAGTGCAACAGGCTAGCCAGATGGATCATATCTGTCCTCAGAGGTTTCCAAGATTGCAATGATCAAGCCCTTAGCAACCTCTTATGATCTCATGTCTGATCCTGTTTTGAGTAGCAGACTCAACTAGAAACCTACAACTTGAATTTTTCTATGTCATTCTACAACCTACAAAACTCTGTCAAACCTAAACAAATGGCTGTTATTGAGAGCTCAGGATTTGCCCCAAACAAAGTTGTTTTCACATAGAAAAGCAAGAGGCTCCACACCCACGGGTCCAAACCATAAACTTCCCAAATACATTGTTGTAGATTTCAATTATTAATATTTAGATTGATAATATTTTTTGGTAAAACAATGGAATTCACCCTTCACTCTCAAAAAGGAACTGTCCAAATTGAAAAATGAAAATAAATAAATGCATTCAACTTTAAGTTCAACCTCAGAGGCTTTGAAGCTATAAACTTTTATACTCCTGAGGCCAGTACAAAAAGTGTTAAACTGTTATACCCAAGAAAGTCAGTTGTTGATGTCAGCTTCTGCTGGAGAAAGAATGCAGCTACAATGGCCTCTCAGAGGGGCTAAAATTCACTGCTGCTCAGTGAAAGGTGCAGTGACGCATGATGCACAGACACGATGCACTTGGATCACCTCTGGGTCTAGAGTTCCCTCAGGAACCCGAACGGAGTGCTGTCATGCAGCTGTCCTGCACAAGCACAATAACCAAACCTACCCATCAGCTATATCCAGGAGGCTGAACCAGGTATAGACATAAATGTTATTTATAGAAAAAAAGAGTTAATACTTGCTGCAGGAAAATTGACTTTCCAATGGCATGCTGCAGAAATTCTGTTCCTGCTCACGAGACTTGACTCTTTCTCCTCCCTCTGCTGAGCAATTAAATGCTAGTGACATACAGCTAAAAATAGAAAACTGATTAATAACTAATTTATAAAAAATTAAGTCAACTTCACTGGGGAACTCTCTTGTTTCCACTAAATTTAATTCTATTTATAATACTAAGTTAATGAAGTATTACCTTGTATTTTATCCACAGGTACATGATACACTTAAGAAAATTCTTGTGCTGATGCAATTGATAAAATATCTTTTCTATCACAGGCTATCATACTTTACATTTCATAAATATTTTTAATCAAATGATGATGTTATCACTGAACATAAAAAAGGGCATACAAACATTTCATTACACCTAAGAGGACTTGGTGTATTTTGACTGAAAGACTCAGTAATCTAGTGAGTGACATTTCTGAGGTGCTTCAGTTCTATGAGGTGCTCTCATGTCTCGGGATGAAGGGCTGATGCAGCCTCTCAGCACCCTTCTGTCATGTGTTCTTGTGTGGGTAGAGGTCTCTTTCTGCAGGGCAACAGAGCCATTCCAAACACAGGCTCTGCTGCAGGTGCCTGTGAGGGAAGGTAACACACACCACCACAGGCAGAGAAGCCTTTAAGAGGAGCATAAAAAACCTCAGTGCACGGGCGCTGTGATTATCTCTGCCCACACATCAGGCTGGTGTGAAGACTGTCCTATGAAAGCTTCTAAAATCTAAAGCATGCTGTCTGCTTGGACATGCTCATTACCCCATGCATTTGGATGCCCAGGAGTTAAAGTAAGCTACCCTATTTATGACTTAGCCTCCATTCATGACAGAAAGTTAAATATTGTGAGGGCAGCTGTGGTTATGAGCACGTCAGTACAGAGGACAAAGCAGCACCGGTGTTCTGCTAAGCAGAGTATCCATTTCACAAAGACACAAGCACAAGCATATAGTGTTACCAAACACTTATTAGGCCTGAAAATAAACTAGTTCAGTTTGTGACAGACAGGATTTTTATCACATAAACTAGGATATCAGGCCAAGTATTTCTTCGATTAAGATCATACAAGCCAGAAATGGCCATATTGGCTACTGCTGTGGCAGAACTTTACACCCTAAATAAAACTAAAAATACAATAACCAGAAATACCTAACACACAGAGTATCACAGCTTCTACAAGAATACAAACTCCAAAGGAAGTTACAGTAGAACTTTATTAATCCTTCTTGTAAATTAAATCAAAACATAGCTCAGTTAACACTGCTTGCACACAAAATCATGTGAAATATTGTTATTGTATTTTCTATGAAAACATGACAAAACAAGCTGTCTAGAACCAGTTAGAATGCAGAGATATCAGAAAGAATCAGATTAAAATGACAATTTAAATTCTGTAAAACCATTCAGGAATTAAATTGGTTGCAACACCAATAGCCACATGTAGAAAATGTCTGACAAATCACAAACTTCTGTGATTCAAATTCTACACATATCGACTTCAAAATTTTTGTACAAAGATTTCCTCATCAAAATTAATGTTGGCAGCTGACGTGAGTGGCAATGATGGCACGACCTAGGGCTGCCACAGCTTAGTTTCTTGCCTGCTATGCCAGATACAGTACTACAGCCAGAACACTGCTTCAACAGGTTATCTGCCAACTATATAATGCTATACTCAGGCCAGCTATTTACAACAAAAGATCAGTAATCCGTAATTGGTAATCTGTAACTGACAGAGAAGACTTGAAAATGTTTCAAGAAAGTGTGAAGTATTTTTGATAGTCATTAGAGTTATTACTGGTCATTAGAGTTATTACTGGTCCATTGGAGTATAAAATTAGCTTCTTTCACTGACAGACACTGAAAAGTACATGGCCGTCTGAAGGACAAGAGACAGGCGTGTTATGTTCATAACCAAATGCTGAGCATTTGCTGAGCAAATGGTTCCCTTCTAACTGCTTTGAAGCTTTGCTGCTCATACTTCTCATCCTACACCTTTTTCCCTTCAGGTAGTCCAGCCCTCCTTGCATCTTTTCATGTGTGGTTCAAGGCAAAGCTGTCAATCTGGAACAGACACTTACTCTACGAGTGTTTCTTGGAATGAATCAAAGAACAAAGACTTGTCTTACCGGCTACGCACAAACCAGGATTTCAGCTCCACTCTCCTGTAGCTTGGCCAACAACCCTCAACCACAAGAGAGCTTATACTTTAATCTCAGTTCAATCAGTGAATTTTTCAACATGAAGGAGAGTGTTACTTGGATATAGAAAACAAGGACATTATGTGCCAAGCATGCAGTGAGTAGAAATGGACAAGTTTAAGCTAGCTAGAGAAAAATTAAAAGAAAGCTGTCTCTCCCCACCACCACCACCTCACCCTGATCTTTTTTTAGGTTGCTGCCTATATTTATTTTTTTCTGGTTGATCAGAGCGAAGTTATAATTAGAGCTGCAGGAAGCCAATAATTTCTAAGAGCTCACATAAAGATTGGTTAAAATAAAGTGGTGTTACTTACTTACTGACAAATTAATTCCCCTATGCTAAAATCTGCACAAACACTGGTTGTGGAACAAAACATTTACTTTGCCAACTTCTGATTCTAAGAGCTAGCAGATACAACTGCTCAGCATTTATAGTGTCCATCACCATTCTGTACAGTGGGAAGAAAACACAGCCTAAATGGCTGACAGGTAGGACCAGGATGAGGAGATGATTTTCACATTATTGCTGGTATTGCCACTGATTGATCAGTCTTTAGGCTTGTGCCCCAGTTTTTCCAGCTGCATTGAGAGGTATAGGTATGCTCTACCTACCACCTCTCTTAGCACCATGCTGCTCCACAAACACCAGTGGGATATTTTCCTCCTGCTTGTAGGCCAAGTTCATCCTTTTTAGCCTTAAATCATGGGCAAAATTTCATAAGCTACTTTAAGCTTAAAAGGTAAGTCTCTTGTAAAATCACTTATACGCTACCTATACTCTACCTAATACTCTAACTATACTCTAGAGATATAAGTATATTTTTTGATAATATTTTTCTTTACTGTCCTTCCCACCTGCTGCAGTTTTTTGCATCTCATTTCATAGTCGATTTAGGCAGGATGTACATATGTTTCCCAGTCCCTGCCAAACATTATTTGACTCACATACAGATGGGGTCCTTGTCAAAAAGACAACTGACACTGAGGTCTCACCCACAGGAAATTATCTCTGCACTTCCCTAGTTCCCCAAAAGCCTCAGTAAGTGTTGTTGTAAGTGGTGGAACTTAAATAACCTTCAGGCCAGAAGCACTGTTGGAGAACAGTTGTGTGGCATCTTCCCCTGTTGCAGACAATGCCTGAGGGCAGCCAGACACATTCACAATAGGACTACAGAAGGGACTTCAAAGGGAAGCCTGCCAGGCTGAGAGAACACAGAACTACTCCATTTGACAAATGAACTGAAACAGCAGGGGAGCAGCCCTATGAGGGATGGAGGATGAGAAAGGGGCATGTAAAGAACAGGAAGAGAATCAGAAGGGGAGGACAGGAGTGCCATAGGTGAGGTATATATGAAAAGAAATATATATTTCACAAAAAAGACCTGGAGCAGAAAATGAACGAATAAAGCATAAAACCAACCCAAATCTACAAGCAACTAGAGGGGGGGGAAAAACAGACCCCTAACTCAGCATTTTTTAAGATAGGAGCTATTGCCTGTGAATCTTATTCAAATACTGGGAAGAACATAGCTAACAAGAACTGAATCAATAAAATATACAAATAAACACAGTGGAAGCAAGTTAAGAAATGGCTTTGAAAATAGGCTTAATTTGTAGAAGTTTCCTCAAGGCAAAAGAACTTCAGTAATTTCTTCCATTCTAGACAGCTCTTCTTCATCTCAGCTGCTCTTCTGTTCCTGTTTCTGCCATTGTCTCCTCCTCCTCTAGAATATCAGAAGGGTTAAGGATCAGAGAAAACCTACAGCCCTGTTTTCTTCTTGTAGGAGGCGATAGTGGAGGCTTTCAGAAGGCTTCCTTCTAAGAATGTGTAGCTTGGACGTCCCATACCTGGGGCAAACATCAAACCTCTTTTTCCCTTCTGAAATGCTGACAGTGAACTGTGAGAGAGGTCTCATTTTATGGGGAGTGGGACAAGCCCAGGAGGATCTTATATTTCCTAATCTGGATTCCCAAACTTCCTGGGAGGGGTTAAATCCTTCATTCAGTGCATTCCACCTGTTTTCCCATGGAAGTTTCCCCTCAAAGCAGCCTGCTCTCCTTCCTCTGCCCTTGACATGCTTAATACACATATCTTTGCTTGAAGCTGAAGTTCCAGGAGTAATTATGATGATTGCACTACCCAGTCACATTGCTGATGGAATTGTGAGGCTAGTGATATAAAATTTGTATTTAGAGGACAAACACTGTCACTAGCACCATTTTGGTGCACACTCATTGTCTCTTGTAGGCTTCATCATTAAGCACATTCAAGCTTACAAACCAGGAGCTATTCTGTAAATGCCAACAGGCATAGGGAATCTGAGTCAAGCTCTTCTGCCTTCTCCGCCAGTATCACCACAAGAGCTAAGAACTGGAAGGAGAAACCAGACACAGAAAAATTTGCGTTCAGCTGGCCATATCATCCTCAAAGCTGTAGAAAGGGGAGGATGAGAGGACAAATAGATACAAGCACACTCAAGAACTAACAGTGACTTCTGCTGCTGAGTTTCCTCATAACTCTAACTAGGCCTGAAAATCCTAAAAAAAAAGATATTAACACTTTCACTTGGCTACTTTTCTGATTTTCATAGAACTTCTAATCTCCAGCAAGATGAAGTTCTTTATTTGCGTAACATTCCCATTCCCTGCTCTTCTGTATCAGATGCAATGCTTACCTGGCTTTTCCTTTACAGTCAAATTGTTGTGACAGGAGCAGACTCTGCCTTCCCTGCAAATTATTCACTTTTGACTCAATACCAGTTCCCTCTGACAGGATCAAGTCTGTGCTCACAGCACACTCCAGTTCCCCTGATTGCTGCAGGCTCCATGGTTTGGTTGTCCATAACTAGAGACTGGCATTAAAGCAGGGGAGTAAAACACAAACCCTTTTTAAAGAATGAGCCATCATGCCCCAGGACAGATCTCTGCCTGCTCCCAGTTATCCATCTGGCCAATGCTTGGATGAAATCTGAGATGAAAGAAAAAATTATCATATTCCAACTCTCACCACATCTCCAATTCTCTTTGTTGTTACGCAGAAAAAATTGTGACAATTCCCTCTCCTGTTACTTGCTTGCAGCCCTTTTACATGCTCTCTTTGCAGTCCTCTCCTTATTTCTTGCTTTGTTTTCACTGTCTACTTTTATTACAGTTTTGTAGCATCTAGATGCCTGCTGTGATATGCTCTAGTTTTACTCCTGCCTTTTTCTCTGGGGAAGAGGGGAAGAGAAAGATGAAAAGGTGAAATTAATTTGTTTCTCTGATAAGGCAGTTAAGAAGCATGTTGGCCCCTCTGAGCATTTCAATAGCTTATCCTCTTTTCTAATGTTTCTGAGAGGGGAATGAAAACCAAATGTTCAAAACTGCCAGCACATCCACATCCTCTTTTGAAAACTGAAAACTGAGACTAATTATAATGGCTCACACAGTCCAATTGTGTTGCTGATCTAATCAGCTTACATTAGGAGAAGCACTGAATAAACCTGCACAACGGCTGGGACACTGAATCAATTTCTCCCTGGCCAAGCACATTTAAAGCTTGCTTATCAGCTGCATGACATCTGGAAAAAAACCTCAAAAACAACAACAAAAAAAAGAAAAATACCAAAAAAATAATTCCCTCAAAACCCCCAGTGGCTGCAAAAAGTTTTTAATCTTACCCTCCTATTTCTCTACCCACATACAAAAGGAAGAAGCCTTTAATTTACAAAGGATTTGGGGTTTTGTTTATAGTTTTGTTTTTTTTTTCTGGTCTGGGCATATCCTTTTGAAATAAGGCAAACATAGGCACTTGGGTATCATTAGTTAGTGATTAAACACATCATGAGACAGAAAATTGGCAAAGAAAGTAAGGCTGGTTTGTTCGTGTTGGTCTTACTGTTGGCTCTTTGTGCACACTCTGAGTGGCAGGCCTCTGTAAACTGAGCTCAACACTTGGGGGGTCCTTCTTCAACTCTACTGGGGGCCTGTCCCCTCTGGCTACTCCATCAAATTTCAGAGATCTGGTTGGTGAAGGAGTAAATATTACTGTTGTACATTCTTTATCCTTTTCTTCCATGCCGTTGACATTTTCTCCATTCATGCTGACTTTTCCATCTACCTGCAGAATACAGTTAAATAAATATGCTGAGACAAGTAGCATTCAAAGGAATTTAGGAAATTAGGAGTTCAGTGTGATACTACAATCATTAACACAGTCTGTGTTATCAGTGAGGGATGAAGTCAAGCACATATTTCATTCAACAGGCCAAAACAGAAGAAGACCCTATGACCCTAGAGGGCTCATAAACAAAATACAGACACAAGGAAATAATTTTTCTGGATTTCCTGGTTTCCCACATTCCATTCTCCCAGTAACATACAGACACCCTTTGCATGCATCACAGATCAAAGGATGTTTTAAAAATAACAATTTTTATGTTAAATTTAGGCCGAAACTGCTGGGTTTTGCATTGCCTTATGCAAAAGCCAAGTAGGTTCTCCAGGACTAATTATACTGATGGACTGCTTATGTACCTCAATGATCTCACCACAGTATTAGCAGTCTGTGCTTTTTTGAAGCACTGCCGTGAACTTTGAAGGGACAGGAGCAGCAGAGTTCATCCACTTGCTTCTTTATTGTTCATAACAGGGAATCAAGGCACCAGCAAATAAAACCCTCCATAAGGTAATCAAATAGATTAGGTGCTTTCCCAAAAAATTACTTTAGGTAATCTCCTGAAAAGGAAACAGTTTAACTACCTTTTTTCTCAGGGTCAAGCTAGCTCCTTGGTGGCCATATATGTCTGCTAAGGAACCTTTAAGCAAAGAAGAATACAAAATATACTCACTAGCCATTCACCTTAAGAGGGCCCAGGCAGAGAGACCAGGAGAGGACCAGGTCTCAGTACCACCACATTGCTCCTGCCTGGTTTACACAACACAGATGCTTACAGGCTTGTCAGCAGGCGTGAGGAGTAAGGAGGGCTTTGCTCTGTGCACAGAGATCCTTCCTTACTTATTGAGTGAACAGCTTGGATACCCCCAGAGTGGCACTCCAACTTAGTACATAGTACATATCATCAGTACCAAGCTCCTTCCATTGACTTCTCATACACGCACTTATTCTTTTGAGCATGATTAACCAAGAGGCCATCCCTGAGGTTCTGGGCATCCCTAGCTCTGACAGATGTGGAGGAAGGTGGAGGCAGTTAGCCCTTGCACAATCATCACCTGTTTCACCCCTTCTGAGTGTTTTTCAGATGAAAATGTTCCCTCCCTTTCTACACTGACATCATCCACTTAACACAGTACCTCTCTTAAGGTTTTTTTCCAAAACATAAAGGTGAGCAGGAACTGAGCACCAAGTCTTCTGGGACTGTGTGCTGGGTTACCTACTAGAGAGGCAGGTTATGAAGGATCTCAAAAATAAAAAGGCCAGGAAAACACTGTCAGGCTGCACCATCCATTTCAGTGTCTCTGTTTAGACTAAGACATTTCTCTATTTATATTAAGGAGGAAAACCAAATGTTCAAATGAGTAGGACAGATGCCCTGGCTGCAGAGTTAAACAAACATGCTCCTTTCCTTCTGATCTGGAGGAAGTCAACACGTTGTCACCAGAGCCAAGAATCATCGACAGATTGGTGTTTCAAGGGAAAATAATGCTACAGCTTCATGTGCTAGGGAATAATTCCTACTGAGACAAATCCCATTGTTTCACATCATGTGAACAAGATTCAGGCATATTTTTTTGTGGGGTGTAGGAGCCTTCACAGATTAGTTTCTTCCCACATATGGGAATTATATATGCAATAACATTATGGTGATACACACACATATCTTGGTCCACTGATGAAAAAAGTGTCAAGGATCAGAAAAAGACAGAGATCCACAATTCACTGGTATCTAAAAAGTAAATTGTTGCATACCAGCTGAGGTATAGGAGACACAGGAATTATCAGTTTCATGTTTCAGCTAGGAAATATAGTAGGGCATGGTTTCCACAAGGACTGGGACAGACTTCAATAAATTATACATCACAACATACTTTTTTCACTAGCTATAAAAAGCTGACTTAATTTTTAGAAAGTAAACAACTTGAATATACACAGTAGCAGTGCTACTGGGATATCAGCAGGGCTTCAGGAACCCCTGAATGCCACTTGCAAAGTCTGAGCAATGGCAGACAGAAGGGAACCCAAACTCTAGGGGCCGGGGCACCCATGGCAGTAGGCTTCACACTGTTCACAACATGACTACATGAGACTTGGTTAAGCTCCAGTTTTGGTACAGGCACTGTAAACAGCAGATTTTTTGAATTTGACTTATTCTGGTGTGTTCTTTTTAATACATCCCAGTCCTTTTCTTTTTCCATCATTGGTTCAGTATCTTACTCCCATTCTCCACAGCCACACAGTCAAAAGATACACTCCTCAGATTTCATATTTTGGTTTCAGAATATTGTTTCCTGTTCTTCTCCTATCCTCTTCTCCCACAAATCTCACATCTGATTTATTCCCAGCAGCCCTGCTTTCATCCAAGTTCTCTTACTCCTTTACTCCCATAATCTGTGCTCAGTTCTTGCAAACCAATGGAGCCACTCTCCCTCTCTCACCATCAATCTCCAGCGACTCTGCTACCCCAGTACCAACCTGTTTCACTGAATCTCCATGCACAACCTCAATTCTCTCTTTATGCCTGAGAAGAAGCTTTCCCCACCCATCCTTGATGAGAAGCATATTTAAGACAGAGCATATCTTTGGGCAAGCTGGCTCTTGGTTCTGAAGGAGTAGGGACACATTTGTTTGAGTACAGCAAAAATCAGACCCCTGACACAAAAGTCAGTTCAGGTCTTGCTTCAAAAGTCAGGGCCCCCACACTCCCTGCCTCTTCCATTTTGTTCAAAGACAAAAAACATGACCACATACTCTTTTCTAAAAACTTTCTGAGGAAACACCTTGCTTTTTTCTTCAATTCCCTCTTTCCCTAAACAAATTTAGCCTGAGGAAAAACAACCAGTGCAAATATTTCGGTCTGAAGAGGTCAAGATACTAAGACTGATAAACATGAAGAAACCACTAAACTAGGCAGCAGAGCATGAAGCTGAATTTTATAGTAACAGAATGCTGCCACCATTTTCTACATAATTGCATTAAACATTTATATGTTCAGATGACTTAACCAAGATCTCTTTGCCTCCTGGTTGACTTTGGGGCACGTGATGTATCCTACCTTAAAGTTCTTTAAAATTTCCTGTGTGTTTTTGGGTTGTGAGTAAGGCTTGGGTGTCAGCATAGGCACAGCCTTGGAGACACTTTTGCTGGGAGATGTGCGTCCTGTTGAACTGCTGGGCTCTAGTTCAGTGGTGGGAACAATGGTTGCTTCAATTGTGGCAGTGAATTTTGGAGCAGGAAGTGACTGTTGCCTTAAATATCTCAGAGGATTTGGGTCTTTCAGTGGGGAATTTGGTTCCACTGAATGGCTTCTTTCCAGGATTTTTGGCATCTGCAAACGCTCAAGGACAGCTTCACTGATAGTGAATCTTTCAGTATACTGCTGGAGGATGCTCTCAGCCTCCTCTGGTGTCTTTGCATTCTTGTACGCCTCATGAAGCTCTCGCTCCCTTCTCTCTCTGCAAGAAAGACAACACAAAAGAAACCATTGCATTAACACTGGAAATCACAGCCGTTTCCTCTTCAACATCCTCCCCTCTCCCTCACTCAGGCTTGCAGGCATGGCTGCCCACAGTTACCTATCACCTATGGAGCACACAGCATTTTCAGACATGCCACTGCACTCCAGGAAAACAACATACTTCTCCTCCACAATTTCTCGGTAGGTTTTGATGCTTTTTCTGCGCTCATTCATTCCGTCTCCAGCCAATAACCTCTCCATTTTCTTCCTCTCAGCTTCCTTTTTAATTAAATCCTGTGAAGCGCTCCTTCGACGACTCTTCCACCGAGCCAGGTCCTGTGAGAGAAGGAAAGCACTTGAATGCAGAGTTGCAAATAACTAAAAAGTGGCTGCAGGTAACAATGAACCCAAGCAGCCTGTTGCAATACTTGTTCTTGCCTGTGGACTAGGCTCCTAGCAGGAGCTGCAGGCAGCATTATTATTTCAATGACAAAAGGAGATCATGCCATAAATGAAGATGTCTGAGTTTTCTGTTAACAGCAGGATACAGTAAAGATTTCATAGCTTCACTGCTTACTTTGCTTTTGGCAGGAAATTTGGCCTAAACAGACCAGTCATTTTCACTTGGGCCAAAAATAGGGACAAAATCCAATTCCCCAGAAAGTTTAAGTAAAAAAAAATATGTTTGGTGAAGAATTTTAATAATCAGATACATGGGAAGCAAGGGTTCGTTGGAAGAGTGGATGTTGTTTCACCACGAGCTACAGCTGCACTGATAGTCTGCTTTGGAGAGCTGATAGTTCTGTACTTGGTCCATGTTATCAGTCAGCTATATGCAAATATGGTTGACCCATGATATTGGGGTGTTTTGATAGAAAAATCCAGTGCAGCATCAAAATTTAAATTTTTCATCGTGGCCACCCTGCAGTATTTTGGATAGAGATGTGAGCAAGAGAGGTTAGGGAGTGACATGGCTCATACCTGGCTGGTGTGAGAAGACAGAGTAAAAAGCATATGGTTTGTATCCAGCTATATAGAGATGTCCTTGTTGAAGTAACAATCTCAGTCTTTTTGGAATCTGCCTGCCTGAAATTGTGCAGAAGTTTGACTGAATCTGGTTCTCTGCCTTTTCTGAAAAACTAGCCTGACACTGAACCACAGAGTCACAGGAGGTACCTGTTATGGGCCCCTGTGATGTCTTGCATCTTTTATGAATCCACAGATCCTGGAGGATACAGAAGCAGGATCTTTTTCACAGTACAAGAATTACAGTAAAGAAGTTTTCTAAACTGTAAAATTTCTTTGCAGCCAGCTAGCAAAGGAACAAAATTTTACATGTAGAAAGTAACCACTGCAGAACTTCTGCAAAGAAAAATAACTTCCTAGAAAACTAGAAAGGAACATTTGTCATTAACTTTTCAACATCAGGAGATTAGTATATAAATTATATTTCATGCACTCTAACAAATTTTGATTTTAATAAAAACCAGATATTCATAACACATACTCAATTCAAAGGCTATTTCATTAATTACATGGTTTTCTGATATTTTAATTGCATTTTTATTGGTAAACAGCAGAAGGTACTGCAAGCATAACTTATTTTATTAAAATCAGGAAAAGACATAGTCACATTCAATTTAGCTTAAAACCACAAATTATTGATGCTACACTTATGGGAATGTTCATTAAAGTACTTCTCCACATAACCTACATATATCAGTCTATATTCCCCCTCATGAAACATAGGTCTATCATTTTCCTCAGTTACTAATTATTCTCATTGAAGTACCAAAGCATTTATTTTTTCAGCTACTTCCACTAATGTCTATTGTTTGGAAATTAGTTTTTCCTAACATAAGCCCTCCTTCTCTTTTCATAATTAAAAACAAGACATGTTTGTCTTTTCCAGTTCTGATGCTTTAGAATAACAATAATTTTAGAAAGCCATGAAAGTGTTAATTGTTGGCAAATTTATGGGCATCTAAAATATCAGACCATGACACAGGTCTCTATAAAGACCTCAGAATGCCAAGGACATTCTAATCAAGTAGCCCTTCAGAACTTTTAGTTTATGGTAGACGGTGCTGAGGGCCCAGAAAATCTAGGAACTTTAGCTCAGAGGATTTTCAATTCAACAGCAGAGTTCTCAAACTTCTTGATTGCCTTTGGATTTATTCTTATCTCTGCTGGGAAATTATGGTTTCCCACACATACAGACCTTTCAGCTGAAGTCCTTCATTGTTCTACTATAAAGTCACTTCTTAGCGTATATGCAACTTGTTTTTAACTTTTCTTTGAATTTTCTACCAAAAACTTCTCTGAGGTGTTTCACAGAAGCTCTGCTTGTAATGAGAAACTACCATACTTGAAGAGATGTGTTTTATTGTGTTCTGTTTTTTTTTAAAATTTAAAAAATATCCCAGATTCCTCATTTAAAATCAAATTTAAAACAAACTTACCTGCAGATCATGTTTTACTAATTTGCTGTAGACAATGCCAAGAGCCTGGACAGCTTAAAAAAATACACCAAGGAAAGAGGATTTGGAAAGGCCTTGTAAACCAATCAGGGTGTAGCTAATGTGAAGTGCCATTTGTTTGCTTGGACAAGATGGAAAACATTAACATTTTCTGTATGTATGCAAATTTATTAAAGAAAAGGCTGACCTATTTATTCTCTGTCCTACTTAGTCTTGTATTTTGTCAGTTTGGACATTGACTAATCAGAAAGGTTAGAGAAGCCAGCACTTAGAAGTTGTTCTTCCATTTGTTTTTACCTAATCACAGTTTCTTTACATTTTTTGAAAAAAGAAAAAAAACTGGTAAACAGGCAGAGGGACTGCAAGATCTTGTACTCTTTGATTTATATCAAGTTATGAACTTCTACGCTTTTTGCAACAATCCACTGAGGTAAAAAAAAGCTCTCCTGATTATTTTAAGGACTTGACAGCAAGTGCAGATTTAGCAGGTTGTCCTGTTTTTGCCTAGCTGGCTGGCCTCAGTGCCTGCCAGCATTGCAGACACTGTTGTATACTCACATCTTGCCATCTGGTCTCGTCCTCTTTCAGCTGGTTGTGTATATTCTGCAGCTTCTCATGGCGAGCTTTGCTATGAGGCTGAGCCACAGCTTCTTCTTCACATCTCATGTCAAACATACTCATACTCCTAAACAAGGGAAAATAACAACAGGCCCGGTCTTATTTAGGGGCTTATATTCCTTCAGCTAGTAAGAGCTGCAGCCACATGAGGGTGCTGCAGCAGAACCAGACACCTGCGCTGTTACAGAGCTCCCAAAAGCAGCAGTGCCTCAGACAGGCCTGTTAGCACTCCTATAGCTCCCACAGGCATTACACTCCTCGAGTTCCCATTTTGTTAGCCGACCACAACTTTGTCTCTCGCTACTAACTTTACACTTCCATCAATAGCTCTTGCTAAAATCATTTTATCATTCAGAACATTTCTGAATGTTCTACTTTCTGAAGATTTGTGTCCAATGGGTTTTCAAGATTGCTTCGATTAACACCAGAGACAGAAGTTTCCCTTTCAGGGTAAAAGAAGGCTTGAGAAGTACATCAAGGGCAGCATGGCCTGCTACATGCTATTGCTACAAATCCAGAGAAGTATCCTCAGTTCAAATTGCATGGTACTTTCTTCCCTTCCCTGTCCTCCCTTCCCTGCCTTGAAGAAATTCAGCGCTACCAACACAACTTATTAACACAGCTAACCTAACAAGGAAAAGATGACGTCAAGGACAAAAAAAGTATTTTTTTTCTATTTACGTCTCTGACCTTTGGAGAATTAAAGGAAAAAAAAGTTATGGTTTGATGTTATACATCTCTTTATATTATACAAAGATCTTCACACAAAGATAACATGCTTACTACTCCACCTCTACTACCTATTATTAGTCAAACATGACCTTAGTGGTGCCATTCAAAGCAAAAAAAAAACAAAAGAAAGCCATGCAGCTCCACATGAAGTGATTTCACAGCAGTCCTCGAATGACAACCTTCAGCTTTATTCATTTGAGCCAATGAGCCAACTGGCAGGAGAAGCACCCAATGAAGATAAAATTGTAGGCAACTCTGCCCACAGTAATCAAAGTGAACAGTCATGGAAAGCTGTGCATATATTTATGAACCAGCATTTATATTCAGGCAAGCAAAGACGGGAATGCCACTCTCAAGGAAAAACTTAAAAGGTCTGGACAGTGTATGGAAAAGGGCATGCACAGATTCCATTCTGATAAGTAGGTATTTACTCAGAAATTGAGGAGAGAATAAACATCTTATTGCCTTTAAGCATGAACAGTGAAGTTAACATATTACTGTGCTTCACCCCTTAAACAGAGTGCTGAGGGTTACACTAATTTGGGTTTTTCCTGTGGGTATTTTAACATTTGCATTGTTCAGGATTGGATTGGAACACTCCTAAATAACAGACCTAAAGAGATGGCAAATGTTGTTGTTTTTAAAACTTAAATATCAATTGTATTTGGCAGACTGGTGAGGTAGGTTGGGAGATGCATAACTTGCAATAAGGTCATGCTTATACGGTTTATTCCAGTTTTCCAAGAGCTTTTGACACTCATACTAAGAAAGCCTTTAGTGTTCAGTGTTGGATACCTTGTGCCTATGGGGTCAAACTGGTTGTGTAGCTCCTCTCTTGCACTCTTTCCTCATGCTGAAGAATTTTTCATTCACATGCAGCAGGAGAAAAGGTAAGACCTGAAATGGTGGTTACTGGTCCTAGTCGAGTGCATGAGCACACACTCTTTGCCATTTGGGATGGAAAAATCTTGCCCTTCTAGCAGGAGTACCTGGATTGCCTAATGTAAGTCTAATGTATGTTCCCTGGATTCATGCAGGTCTCACAGGGTGCACAAAGGCAGCAACAGGTTTTATAACTATTAGCAATGCAATAAAAAAGGTTCTCTGGCAAAGGCTTCAGCCTTGGCCAGAAGTCAAACTATACACTACAACCCCAGATGCACCTCCTACTCCCGCAGTCACCTCCTACTCCCGCAGTCACCTCCTACTCCCGCAGTCACCTCCTGCTGCTGAGCCTTCATTGTCAGGGATAAGCAACTGGGTTGGTTCAAACTTAAGCTCTGCAGCAACATGTTATTCCACAACAGTATCTTCCTAAAACAGCAATCTGAAGGAGTCCCATCTCAAAGCACTGTGCTCCACTCTGACCAACATGTAGTAATTGAGGAGAAAAACCTACCTTCCTGAGTACATGGACAAAAACAACTGAAAGGTCTTCTATGTCAACTTCTCTGCCTGACAAGTTCAACCTTAGAAAAGAATCAGAGGCCAAAACTCTGAGCTTCTATCAAAAGACACTTTTCACTGTGAGTTCTGCATAATTTCATCCTGTTTCCATCTTGTATAATCTACAAATGGCTCCAGACAATCACAAACTCCTCCATGAGCAGGATTAGATTTGCTCCTTCCTTCAACCACATGCTGGGCCAGCAGGCCCATAGCACACAAATAGACAGGGAATATGTAACTGCACTAAGTTAAAGTTCATTAACTTTCTGACATTGGCACAACTCCAGAGATTGTATACAAACTCTGTCCTGAAGCAAGAGGCCTTTCTGCTGACCGGTGTACCAACCCTGTCATTCTAACAATGATCTGGGAAAAAAGCACTGTAGAGACCAACAATTATTTGGGATGTCAGGATTTTCAAGCTACACTGCTTTATTATCACAAGTTACAGTTGTTCTTGTTGGTGATATCACGCAGCAATTTCTTATTTTTTTAACAGGTCTAAATAAATTTTGGATTAAAAAAAATTCTGAAGGACTGCAGTGTTTAGATTATTTTAAAAGTGAGAGATGAGGTAAAAAATCTTTTTATGGAAATATGTTAAAAATCCTTAAGTAAGGCATTTATTATGTGGCTACATTACCATTTTACAGTCATACTAAGACTTAAGAAACTCCAACAAAACATAAAAAGGGACAGACTGGCTCAAAATCAGACTCTAGTAAAGAAATACTCAAAAGTCTCAGCACACTACGAGCCTAAACTCACATCGGACTATCACAGTATCAGCAGAACTCTCTCTCTTCAGGAGATGGGAATGGGCCTGACCAGCAGCAGCACACTAAGTATTGTCTTTTCTGGATGCTGAGACAGACCAGGACTGATGACAATATCTAGTTTTCCTCTAATTAGCAAAGGGAACTTTGACAGTCTAATAAAAGGTGTTTTATTAGTTTTGCATAGTTTTGCTTCTGTAATAAAGAGAATCTAGTCTGACTGAATTCAAGTTATAGTTTTCAATATGGACTTGACAAACATTTTTAAAATATTTTAAATGTCAGTTCAATTTATTTTTCCTACTTGAGAAACAAGTTTTATTAGACTGTCTCCATAACTACTTTGTCTTTAGATGGGAAAACACGGTCTTACTTTTATAAGAACTTAAAAGAGAATGTAGGAAAATAGTTGCTCTGTAAACTTTAGCACATCTGGAAAGGATGACAGTGAGGTTGGAACATCAATTGTTTTGCCTTTTAAAACAAAATCAGAATCAGTATGGAATAAGCAATATGATTTATTGATTGCTGCTGCTCTTATATTATACCACCAAGCCCAATACAACGCCTCTTTGAAGGCATCTCCGTGTACCTTCTGTCATGATTGCAATTAACAGACGTGCACAGATGAAAAAATCAATCCTATAAGCAGGCTTTCTAAAATAGTTGGAACATCCCCATTGTTAACTATAGCACTCGTATGTTATATTGCTCTTTCTGTATCGTCCCTCCATTTGATTGGACAGATTCCTACTGCTTGAAAATTATCATGTTTACTCTGTAATCGGAGAACAGAGGCTTTTCTCATCATAAAGGTATTACAGAACTTGTAAAGAACATTCAGCCCATCATTCTAAGCTTTGTCATTAGAGAAAAAGGTGAAAAATTGCATCTGAGTGTCTGTGTACTCATTATAAAACCCTTACAACACTCCACACTCTTTCTATTTTGGGATTTCATCTGAGAGACAGAGAAGGTCATGTGCATTTATGTGAACAGGACATTAGGGATATTATTATGTGTGTAGCTCCTAACTACTTCTCTTCTAAATAGCTAATACTTCCAAAGAGCTTTCCAAATGACATTGCATACTATTCTGTACTAAAGTTTGTATGCTTACATGAACAATTAAAATTTTTGAGTGTAATAAATGTCAGTTCTTCTCCTTCTATGAAAAGTGATGCATTGAGGTGAAAAGCTTAAAAACTGAAATTTAGTACATTATTAAATAAAACTTAAGGGATTAAGGATTAAGGGATTGAATATAAAGTTTTTAAAAGAGAATAAAGGCTCAGCTAAAGATGTGTATTCCTGGTAATTATTCTGAAGGTCACAATAATATTATTTTGCTTTGGAATATCTTTATTTCTTCCTGTTCCTACTCATACTTCATTTTTTTTCTTCAACACCCAGATTCAACCCAACTCTCTTTACCTGTAGCTGATTAGAGGCAATGGAAATTCAGAAGTAAACCAAGACAAAATAAAAGAAAAAAAAGAGGAATCAATACTTTAAGCAACAGCTGGACATTAGTATTACGCTTAGTTTTTTTATGGGCCTTTATATAGGAATTATTCTTAACTTCGATGTAAGCCATATCGCATTCCATTTTTCAGTGCTGTCTGAAAAATTTATTTGCCAAGCACTGCAAAATAATAATAATGATGATGCATCAACTGCATTTTAAATTAGTAGAAAGATGGGAAAGCATGCAGTGTAAGTTGTTTAAAACAGAATCTTGTACACACAAGACAACTTACTCTGCGTCATCAGACACAGCAGTTCTGGGGCCGAATCTACAAGACCAAATATAAAATTAGATTGCGGATAAATACATTAAGTAGTAATTGCAACTGGACCCATATAATCTGCACAACTGGCACGTCTACTAGTAAAGCTGAGAAAAAAAAACAACCCATACCATTCAGGGATTATCATCAAACACGACTTACCTGATCATCCTGAGGTCAAACTACATAAGAACATGTACATCTACACCACTCATCCCTCCTTAAACACATACTTATGCCCCACATTATAAAAAATATTTGAAGTATATCTAAAATGTGTGTAGAAAATAGTTATTGAAAACAGACAATGTCTTAGCATTTACCATGTGCCACACATGCAATGAATGGAGACAAAACTTAACAGTTACATTCCACAGCAGTGCTTAGTGCCACCATTACTGAAACATGAAAGGGACAAATATTATAGTCAGAAAGTGAGTCACAGGATTTCCTTCTTCTTTTTGTAGGGCTTGTTTTGGTGTTTGGGGATTTCTTTGGTTTTTTGTTTGTTTGGTTGTTTTTGGTTTTGTTTATTCTTTGTTTTGTTGTTGTTTTGGCGTGGGCAGGGGTTTTTTGGTTTTTCTTCATTGGTTGGTAGGCTGGTTGGTTGGTTTAGAGTTTTTATTGTTTTGTTTGCTTTTTGGTTGGGTTTTTTTTGTTTGTTGGTTGTGGTTTTCTTTCCTCAGGGTGGGGGAGTATAGCTTAAAAATGTTTCCAGTAATACACAAACCAGCAGCATTCACTAAAATTTTAGTCTTGTTTAGAGCTATGCAAACCACATATTTATATCTGGGATTTATCATAAAAGACCATCAAGTGCAAAAGTCAATACTACAACATTTCGAATCATGGGAGAAATAGAATAATCATCTCTCAATGTGCAGAGTCTATTTTAGCATTTCTTCATAAACTTTTCTTGTAATTCAGTATATATAATGAAACATTCATTTCACTTGGCTTTCAGTTACATATTTTTGAAAAATCAAAATAAAATGCATTATACAACTATTTTTGTTTCTAAAATGTGTATTACTGACATACAGTGTTTTAGTCTGGACTGAAAACACACCAGGCAATGCACAATGTGAGCTCTGAAGAGCACACACAGGGGTGTACAAGCTGCGTGATTCACACCAGAAAGCTCACGTTTGCAGATGCTCATCCTTGGATGAAAGTGTTTCCATTTTGTTTTCCTCAGGAACTTCCTGAAGCTTAGATGTTTGACCAAGGTGGACTTCATTGTGGCCATCTTCAGCCACTTGGGCAGTACTAATAATTTCATCTTGTCCTGTAGGTGGGAGACTGTCCTTCTGCCCTTGCTGCTGTTCCTGTGGTGGTTCTATTGCAGGTTTTCCAGAGCTATTAGTGTAGACTTGTGGACATTTTTCAGGCCTGAGTGAGCCAAAGGCAGTGGTGCAAAGGGATGTATTAAGCAACGTTTCAAAAATCACACATACATAATGAAAAGCATAACTTTAAGTTAACAAATAACCAGCCCTACAAACCCAAATAGCTGACACAGGACAAGCTAAGAGAGGAAGGAGAAAAAAAACATAATTTTAAAAGTCAAATGATTGTACTATTCTTTTAAGTCAGAAAATAAACTGTCTGGAACACCACTGAAAATTAAAGTATTAAATCTTTTTATCACCAAGCCACTGGTGAATTCTATGGTAGATGACAGGTTTGTTTTCTCCTGGCTGAGACGTAAGCTAGTTTTTCTTCCATGTCTGTACTGGTGCATGCATATCCTTCTCCTCTAACACTCTGCTGAAGAGGCTGATGAGTAAGAACCTTTCCACTCATGCCTGCATGTGGCTCAACCACCAAATGATAAGTCTGTTCAAAAGCTTCAACACTCACACAGCCTAAAACATCTGAACAATGGTGCTGAGGAAGATATCGAGCATTACCAGGAAGAATCTCGGGATCTCTAGATATCCTGTTAAGAATTCACTGACACTAGTTAAGCCATAGACAGTCATCTAACCTACTACATCCAGCATCCCTATTTCTACCTGGAAACATTTGTAATGATTACCTCATATTTAACCAGAAACCTCTGCAAATGTAATGCAAATGTAATTGCTACATAGATCTGTTTCCACACATTGTTAGAATTTTGCATCTGGTAGAACTTCCATCTGGGTCTCTACACGGCTCTTCTGAAAGGGCCAGAAACTTTCTACTGCCTTCTACTGAGCAGAAAGAATTAGCAAATAACTGAGGACAAGCATGAAAATAACCACTACTGGGCCACCAGCAAATCTTCCTGGTAAAGAGATCTTGACAAACAGCCCACAGGGCTAGCTAAATGGGGCGGAAGAAAACACAGCTTTCTTACCTCGTGGTTTTCTTCTCAAGTTCTGTAGCTGTGCCCTGCTTATTCTGCTGCTTTGAAAATGGCATGGGCAGGAACTGCTTAACATTGGGCCCAGGCTGTTTAAGAAAAGCTCCAGTTCTTCTGGCTAACATGTCATCTCTTTGTGGGTCTGGAAATTTCACGTTGTTTTCTGTCCCATCACTCTGCAGCTGAGGGACTTCAAGCTGTTCATGGCTCTCTTCTTTTGTGACAATACTGCTCAGAGAGACAAGTGACACTGTTCCATGATAATGCTCACTTGTACAGCAAGTGGCACTTAGGAAATGTGAGGTACTATTACTCAAAACAAAGTTGAGAATGATGGACAGCTAGGCAAACTAGGCATCTTAAGCCACAGCACAGGCAGTAAGGTTATGTTGAACCCCACACTTATGTAGGTGATTTGTTAGAAGCTGGGAATTGCATACAAATCTATGCGACAACTTACTCACTTGGAAGCTGGCATAAAAATCTAGAGAAAGCACCATGGATTGCAAAAGAAATCCCCCCAAAAGATTAAAGACTATTTTCACGCTGAACAGCAATTAACAACTGAAGTACTTAAATATTATGAAAGAAAACAGGCTGTTTTATATTCATAGGATACATTCTTGTAAATAATTTTACAAAACAGAACACATGCCATGATGACTGAGTAAAACACATCTTTAAAGCCCATGTGAAGAATGGGACACAACATGGCTGACTGATCCAAGCTAACACCACACACAAACAAGGCTCAGAGGGATCTGCTTCTGTTCTCTGACCTTTCTCCATCCTGCAGAGTCTTCAAATCCTTTTCACGAGCTACAGCCTCCTCTTGCTGCTGCTGCTGCTGCAGCAGATAAGGAGCTACTGATAGGGGAGGACAATTTATGGGAATAGAGCTTGTGGTACGCCTTGGAAAAGTTCCCATCCTTCTAACCAACATATCATCTCTCTCAATATCTGGTAAATTCCTGTCACATTCTTCCTTGGTGTTTTCTTGCTGTTTGTTTAAACTCCATGGGGTTTGTTCCTCAGAGATGACAGAAGCCGGTACAGGTGACGGAATTCTCCTGCAAGAGTTGTCGGTACCTGACTTGACTCCTCCCTCACTAGTGATAAGAATGAGAGGAGGGTGAGACAGACAAAACATTCTCAGGTGCAATGAAAGGTAGGAAAAAGAGTCATCTAACTCAGTTTGGAAATGTTTCATAAACACGCAAATTTAGCTGAATGAATTGCTTACTAAAAGCATTCATTAAAAATTCTTACTGCAGCTGCAAAGTGATTAAAGAAACGCCAAAGAAATATAAGATCTGTTAATGTGTTAAGGACCCAGATAATTCTCCAGATAAATGCCAGAAACACAGAGCAGCAGTACACCATCTTCAAAGAGAAAGTAAATCCATTAGGTTTGAAAAAACATTTTTTGAAGATCAGTAAGGCCGGCAAGCTGAATGACAAATTCCTAATGTGCTGAAAGCAGGCAGAGCAAAGCTGCTGGAATTCAAGCAGCAGAAAAATCATGAATGATAGCTCAACCTCTAAGACACCAGTGCCTTCACTGCCCATCAGAAATTTTGAGCATTTGGGAGACATATGTGCAGTGTTTTGAGCAATCCTAAACACGTTAAGATATTGTGAAGACATCAGATGTCTTCTGAACAAGGCCGTGCGTGTAAAGCTGCAGTTCACTCCCATGCAGGTCAGCATCTGGCAAGAACAGGTCTCATTTACAGCTCAGTAGCAGTTCCTAAGCCACACCAAATACCTGGACTCATTTTCTGGCTCAGATACTTCACTGCCATGTTCAGCAAACCCAAGACCGACAGCAGTGGTTGAAGGAGAGCTTTCAGCACCGGAGAGACTCTCCACACCATCTTTCTTGTTTTCCTCTTCTGTTCCACTCTTGGATGAAGCTCTGCCAATAACAAGCTTGTCCCATTTCTGTTGATCAATCTCAGTTACTGGCCCAAAATGCACAAACTTCTGCCTGGGGCTACCAGCCTTTTTGTTTGCTCTGGTTTTGCGGACAGCAAAATCATCCTGGGCTACTGCTTTCACCGTGATATCAGTTGGTGGCAAAGTGTTGCTGAAACATCTGAAATCTTCTTCACTGTTCATAATGAGGAATAAAAGAATGCCCCCAACATGAGACCCTCAGAATAAAAAAATTAAATGCTCCTAAGATTTTGAAGGGGTTTTATTTTAAAATTCGAGGACACAGGTATACACAGCTGTGATTTACTTAGTTCCAAATGACAAAATGCAAAGATACTGCAGACCTGTCGGGAGAAATCAGGGAGTACATCCATGGAAGCACTTTCGAAGGGCAAGGAATGTATGGCCTGTTCCAAAGTCAGTTCCTCACTCTAACAAGGCCACAGTTTCCTTATCTGCTCACACATACCCAGGCCACGCGCTGTATGTATGGCACTAAAACCCTGGCACGAGGGAGTTACAGTGGCATAGGAGCACTAGCAAGGGCAATTCACTTACACTAAACAAAGCAGACTGAATCCTGATTTTAATAAATCACCTCAAAAGTAACAGAGAGACTGTTAATATCTTTAGGACAAAAAATATATTGAGTTTTGATTTATTAGAGCTAAAATGACAAACAATAACCACATTGTTAGAAGAATGCCAGCATAGACAGCCATCTTTAATTGCAAAATGGCATGCACCTAAACAGGAAGGCTAGGAGTTGTTATCCTTTCCTACTGGAGTCACAAATCACCTGCCTGTGTTATAGTCCATCTCCATAGGGAAACAGCTTAGAATAGCTGCTCTATACTGGCTCCCTTTGTAGAGATTTTGTTAACAACAAGAGCATACAAACACCATACAATGAGGCTCCTGAAAGCCCTGCTGCAGTGAGAAACAGTGCTGGTGTATTTACTCAGCACTGGAGTACAATGCTCTGCTGATGTATCAGCTCAGGTCTTGAACTAGCACAGAGACATTAATGCAAAGATGCTGATCCTCAGGTGATATTCCCAAGTCCTGAAGACAGCTTGGTAAGGAGCAATGTAGTTGCTAGTGTATTAGTGGCACTTGGAACTTTGTGCTGTTCAACTTCAGGCAGCTTCGAAGCAAATTCAGCCACATGACAAGAAGGACCTTTCTGATATTGTATTAAGAGTATCCACAAGAAAAGTGACCGTGAAACTACTATTGTGCTCTAAATGATGGACGTGCTTTCATTTAATGACGGATAGCATATCTGTACAGATTTTTAGACTCCTTCTGAAAACTGAAATAGGTAAGGACTGGTTGTCAACAAGGCATTCTTCAAATTTAAAATCACAAGCACACACAGCAGATTGTGGCAAACTAAACATGCTTTCCAGCTTGCCAATCCTGTCCGCAAGCAGAAACCATACCTGGACTCCCCTGACAGTTTCAGTCTTTTCCAGGTCTCCAGATCTGCTTTTGTTATAGAAGCATTGACAAAAGGCACATCTTCTTGTAACTGAGGAAGGATGCTTTGAGATTTCTGTTTCACCAAATCATCTCTCTCATTATCAAGCTCTTTCACCTGCTGTTCCTCCTCCTCCTCCTCTGTCTTCTTATTTTGCAGAAGTGAGTTCTCTTTGTTTGTAACTATTTGCCTTACTGATGTCACGTGCACCCGTCTTCTTCTAATTTAATGTACATTCCAGTTCAGCAAGGAAAGATATTTTGAGGAAGCAATTATAAATCAGTATCAAAAGAAGAGGTTCAGAGCTTAAGAAGATAAAACTGAATTTATAATATTACTTTCACACGAATTTTAGGAAGTAAACATGGAATGAATCATTTGAAGTTCAAACCTCTCAGCTATGCTACCCTACTCATGCACTACTGAGACCGCTTCTCCACGTGAACTTCTATTCCCAGCTCAAGTAAGAAAAATCCTTATATTATTACTTTATTAAGCATTTCTGCAATTAGCTTTCTCTCAAGTAGTTACAAATATCTCATTTGCATATTATTCACACAGTGAATTCAGGTTTTGCTCTCAAAGATCTCTTTGATCTGAAGAGTCATGTCAATAGCGTTGGACTATTAAAATTTGGTTAGGTGCTCCTCAGATGTCCTGTCAAACTGGTCATTAGAAAATGTTAATATAATCAAATTACCAGCAACTAAATGTCACATTTGAAAACTGAAAAGAGCTCCTAAATATTAGAAGTTTTATGAACATTTCAGTTGTTACAGTCAAGGTTGCCCATCATGTGTATATAGTGGTTTTATCTAGAATCACATTTGTTTGCACAAATAAAACAAATAGACTTGTTTCCTGAAAAAGATCTCTACCTAGCAAGTATTTGTTTTAAGCAACTTCTTAAAGGCCTGTATCAGTGAACTGAAGAAAAGAGATTTTCTAGGCTGAAGCCTTGTGACCCCTGATCCATTTCCCAAACCAAGGCTGCATAACACACATTAGGACCAGGTGCAATATAATTCAATGCAGTGTAGCAGGCATATATATTCAGTGCCTTAACTAAATTCTCATCTGGTCTGTGTTTTATGCAGGGTATTGAAAGAACATGAGATTAAAGAAATGCATCAGAAAATGCATTGAAGGAGTTCAGAAAAAGAGCTGGGATGAAAAACATATTTTCTAACTTTATTCTCCACTACTCACACTCATGATCTGTCTCATGAGCTTAGATAACAAAAGTGTCCTGCCTTTATTTTATTTAAATTCACAGCCAATTAAAACTTCTCCTCATATTCTAACAAAAAATAAGTTTGGTTCATTTTATGATAAAGCATTTGCATTTTCTGTAACCTCTAAGTTGTTTTTTTTTTGTAGTCAAGAGAGCTTTAGGCCTATACAGTAACATATCATGATGAAATTAAGCATTATAATTGAAAGAGTAAGACCATGAATGCACACCTTGCATGTTCCTTTTTTTCCATCTCCAATGGCTTTTTAACATCTTCCAGTTTACCTTTCTCTTTACTTGTATAGGGTCCAACTAAAAAGGAGTTAAATGGAGCTATGTGTTTGGGTTGATTCATTCTGGCTCTCCGTGTGGCAAAGTCATCCTTTTCTAAATCAGGAACTCTGCTGGCTGCTTCATCTTCTGAACCAGAATCCTTTCCTTGATAATATGTCATGAAGGGGTTGTCCTTGCGAAGGATAATGTCTGGGGTGCTTCCGTTGTCTTCACATATTGGCTTTTTACTGACACAGAGCAAAATTAAATAAAGCTCTTGATTCACCAGGGGAGAAGAGAGCAGTGCAGCATCCATCTCCAGGTTAAAAAGCATGCACAGTTAATCAAATATGCTCTGAGCTGCTGTTAGATTATCTTATCATATAGAAGTAGCAAATCCACAAAGACTTTATATAAAAAAAATCAGCGTGTTGCACCTTTATTTATTTTACCTATAGCTGGAAGAACGAGTAAGAACAAATTTTGGCATACGAGATGCAGTGAATGTAGTGCCATAACTGGCAGTATCAAACTTCTTGAACACTTCAAGCAAAGGAGGAAATGTGATACAAATACCTGATCCCTGGCAAATGTTGCTTAGTCCTGAAATATCAGATATTTGGCATTTTTCTTAATATCTCTATTAAAAAAATCCCTCATCTGAGTAATCACTGAGGCTGTCTACCCTAGTACACTTAACTGCTTTCTTCCTACATGCACTATGATTAATTCTTTTCCTAATTAACCTTTCCTTTCACACAGAATAAGCCCCCTATGTCAATGCTGACGTACAGTGGCTGCAATGGTAGCACACCAGTGATACTGGCATGCTGGAAAACATTGCCACCTGCCTTCATCAGAAGCACAACTGTTATCAACACAGCCTTGCTGTTACTGAAGATTATGGCAATAAAGACACTTGACAGCTGGTACCCATAAAGATTAAGCTTATTTTAGCTTGTAAGGGTCAATACTCTCAGGCAAACTGAAAAGACAGATGGCAGGAGCTAGGCAACTCCCACATTTAAAGATCTAATTGTTCGTTTTGATATTTTAGGAATATGGGCAGCAAGAGCTGTTCCATGCAGTACTTTTGTAGGCACTTGCTCTGTCATGTAGCACACCTTGCTGTACAAAGTGAAACAGAGGGAATCACAAAGGATTAAACAGACTGGCATTAAGAAAGCAAATCTAAATAGCTCAGGGGCTGCTCTGAGTTTACTATCTTAAATATAAAGAGTGCTTTTTAAAAGCATTTAAAACATTTTAAATACCTGCAAACCCACTACATACACCATTATTTTAAGTTCTCAGCTGCCCTTTCAAACTACTGCTCCACGAAGTTGCCGGAGAAACTTATGGGGAAGCCATAAACCATCCCTGACAGCCCAGCCTGGCTCAGGCTCAAAGAACATATGAAACAGTTTGCCTTTGCCTTCTTATGCTACAAAACACAGGATTCCCTGTTAGTGATGTGGAGAGTATGGTGTCAAATTAGCTAAAGGCAACTTTTTCCTTAGATCTCTCTGAAGGATCAAGATTTCACTTAAGGCAACAGAACAACAATGGCCAATAGCATTCCACATGGGAACTGCTGTCCCTTTTCCTCATGAGTATTCACAACAGCTTCAGAAACAGCTGGCTTACCGAGTGATTGTTTAGCAAAAACTGCTGGATTTTTCATTCTCACATCCACCAATGCTAGTGAAGCCTGAGAGCACCAAGTGTAGTATTCTGAAAGCATTGTTTTTGGCAATGAAGAAATATTGAGTTATAGTACTCAAAAGTGCAACTATGAGTCATTGCAATGAGAAACTTACAGCTTTCACTATGTAACTAGACTTCAGTAATCAGTTTCTAGGTTGAGAATGTTTTCCATTCATTTACTATTTTTTTCATTGAATCAAAGATTAGCTGTGACGTTTTGGGGTCTCCTGAAACAGTTTATGATCATTTCAAAAGTGTTTTTTGTTTTGTTTTTTTAAGGTCAGTTTACCACAGTATAGATATCAAAGACTAAATAGTAGATTTAGCTGCAAATTGCTTTTGCACACCCAGCCCCAGCTGTTGCAGAAACAGTAAATAGGTCGATGCTGGTATAGCAGGTGCTTCCAAAGTGACTGCAGGCATTTGCACTCCCTGAAGCAAGGTCTCATACATCCTTATATTGCATTTCAGAACAATGGAAGGGTTTTGGATCCCTATGCTCTGTCAAGGTAAGAGTCCATGTTATTTTTCAACAAACATATCATAAATGCTTGCTCACATTTCTCTCTAAATTCTCCTCTCCATCATCTCTTTAAACACACTTAATTATTCTCTTTTTAGGGTGCCTCCATGAATGCGATCCTTACCTTGCTTATACGATACCGTAATTAAAAGACAGATGTGCAGTCAATAAGCAAGCAAGGAGGAGAACATATCAATAAAACAACATGCAAGAGACAATTCTTTTGGGAAGGAGAATTACTTTTTGACATGCATTTGTATAACATATAATTCAGCTAACTAAAGCAACTCTTTCCTAGAACATGGTACAGCAATGGAGACAAGCACTTAGACTCCAAGCAAAAAAATACATTTGCATACAAGTTCAAGTCTTTCCTGTCCAGGACTCAGAAACGTCCCCTACTGAGTTTAAGCTTTGGGAACAATTAGATGCCTTGTAGAACTCAAAAGTCACAGTGGGTGTCCTCCAGAGGTCAATAAGTTGAGAGAAAACAGCCTGTAAACAGCTCAAAGGAACTAAAATAAAACTGACAACCTCAGGTGAAAAAAAATTAAAAAGAAAGGCTGGAATCAAAGATGAGGGAATAAGAGGGATGGAAGAAAAAAAATCAGAATACAGAAACAAGAAGGATAGAGAATTGCTGAGTGCCTTTAGTACATGGAAAATTGAATTTGATGGCAAGAAGAGGGATAATATGGAGATGTTCAGAGAAGAATAGTAAAACTTTAAGAAATACGATTAAACTCTCCCCTGTATTCTAAAGCATCACTACTAAACTCTTCCCTTCTCACCCACTATTCTTCCACTTTCACATAAAAAGGATTTTCCTTACAGACTTCTGTTCCCAGTGCCTTTTCTGCTGTGTTTTCCTACAATCCCCAGAAGCAGGCTCCAGCTCCACTACTGTGATGCTTGGGTTACAAAGTTCTTTGACCCTTAGCTGGGACAGAAAATTATCATCTCTTCCTTCTTCCAGCTGCCAAATTCCACAAGTCGCTTCCACTGAGAGCAAGGAAGAAAAATTGTTGTTTCTCCTCCCTTCTCCAAAAGGCCTGTAAGGACAACAGATTGTCCAAGGAAAGAACCACGTGTTTGTTCACACAGCCTTCCTTTGTGGACATCAGAGCAGTAGATCAAGCATGGATCTGGAAAAGGGTCTCTCAACATGGTGAGCATTCACCAAAAGCGAACAGAACTGTTTGTTATGCACTGCTAAACATAAGCAGTGACTACATTTTACTGTATTACCACATTACTACCATTAATACTACAGCCTTGGACTCGGAGTAGGATTTTGGTAATACTCCTTTGGTATATGGATTCCAAATCAATTAGCGCACTAAGTGAGGCTGAAGAACTAATTTATGCCAGATAGCTCCTCATCATTAGTACTGGACTTTGTCAAAAGTAATACCCGTCAATCAGACATGAACACTGGTTCAGTACAGTTTGACAGCAGTGAAGCAGACCTGAGGACATGGGACAGCATATACTCTGTGACTATTTCATCTGCATATGGCACATCTGTGTGTGGCTGCACACCAGCTGCACTGCACCTATCACTGACCTGTACCACATACGAGCTGCACTTCTTCCTACTACATTTCAAAGCCCAGACTGTAGACCAGCATCTGCTAAACTACTCACTGTTAGGATTTCACCCCACAGCCCAAAACAAAATGTTTTGGACAGGAGGACATTTGGACACTTACCTTTTAGCCAGACCATTTTGATCGTTTATAAGTGCCTAATCTTCTGACATGTTAGCTAAAACTCTACTTTGCAGGTCATCCCCATGAGTAGAAGAGACGATGAAAAGGCATGGGCTGTGAACCTAGCCATCATTCAGCTCTCAAGTTAAGGAATAGGAAATATCCAAAATGAACAAAAATCAAAAAATAAATAACACATGTAGTAAGTGAATACCTACATATATTCCAATCCAAAGTCAGTCAAATCATGTCTGCTGAACTATGCCTCCACTTTAACTGGTACATGTGTTAACAAGCACTGTGCTTTTACAGTTCCTACCATTAAAAATATATGTATCATTTATTAACACATCTAGAAATATCAACCACATAAAAAGTGTGGTTCAGTAAACAAAACCATCCCACTAGCAACAAGTAATGTGAATTTCTGAAACTTTTACCTAGACTAGGCATTTTTAATGTAGATTTCTATATATTTTTATTAAATATATGAAAGCATTAAGTGGAAGGTGACAAGTAGTCTGTGTAGTAGTTTTTCTGGAGCCTGTTTACATTATGCTGTAAGACAATACAAATTCTCAACACAAATGCAGTTAGCATCATACAATTCTGCAATCCACAGCTGCCACACCACAAGCTTTTTCAGACCAAGACCATCACTAGCAATTGTGAGTGCTTAGCAGACTGGATTTTTGTTAGGAGATGTGAAATCGTAGCAGATCTAGGAAGCCCACACTTCAGCCAATCCTCAAATTGTGAAGCGTGCACAATTTCCCACACCAATGGGCTAACCTGCCGTAGCGCTGGGCTGCTGACATGACCTTAATACCAGCTTGTTCAAGTCTTCTTAACTTTCTGATCTCCTCCACATCTTTCCCCTTTGGTGCTGATGTTTCCTTTGCGCTACATGAAGGAGGCTGGTCTGTGGAGTTTTCTTCACTTTGACTCACACCTAACTGATTTTTAAGGGAGCTTGTTTCAGGAGCCATGGAGCCCACTTTCTCCTTTTCACACAGTCCTGATGTTTCATTCAGTTCTTCTTCTATGGTTTCAGGGTGGGGTTTGCTATTGAATTATACAAGGTAGTTTAATGAAGGCTGTGCCTAAAACATATACACTTATAAGCACATTTTGCTGAAATCAAGATGCCAGAGGATGAATTCTGGTGAATAATCAGGGAAGATAATTATGCTCTTTAAAGGAAGTTGCTTCTCAGTCCAAATCAAAAGTGTTAGTTGACAAAACCAACATGCAGAGTCACACACAGAGTCACAGGTATATAAGCCATACTGGTGTATTAAATACAACATAAAAATAAATTCCTTTTTTTTAAAAAAAAAATAGCAAAATATTATCTATTTTGGGTAAATAAATAAAACATTACTTTTCAGTATCATTTGTCAGTAATTGTCTTGAGAACTGAAACAGATTGTCCAGAACAGTTTTTTCCAGCCTTGGGTTTGAGTCAACATCCACATTACTTACATTAATCAACATCTTGTCAAACACAAGCTATACATATATGATGGGTAAATAATGACATCACAACAATGATTTTCCACTTGTTGCTTTTTTACTAGCTTCGCCAGTTGCTAAAAATTACTTATCAGTACCACACCAGCAACATATTCATTACAGCATCATACACCTTGTGAAAAGAATGAAAACTGAGGCAGTGTTAAAGCATCATCACTGAGGAAAGGAGAGGGTGGACAGGCCAATCTTACCTGAAAGGTCTGTCTCCTAGAGGTGAAGTTGCTGTGCTCCAGCTCTTTCGGTACTCCTCCCGTTCAGCTTTCTTTTTCCGAAGCGGGGCAGGTACATAGAAAGTCTGGTTACTCTTGTTTGGGAGGTACTGGTTAAAAGGCACAGCTGATTTAGGTTCACCGTGTGAGGTCCGCCTCGCCAACATATCATCTTTTTTCACATCTGGCATCTTTCTGTGTGGCAGGTCAGTTTCCGAGTCACTTCCTCTCCCTAGTGAGGAAGGAGAAAAATATTCTTTTTATTTTCATCCATTTCATTCAGTTGTTTTGGTTATTTTTAAACTATAAATCAGAGAAGGCACCACCAAAAATTACATTTAGCCACTTTTACCTGCATTTTTATTTTAAAATTGGTCACTGTTATGTAGGCATAACATCTAACAGATAGCAAACTTTTTTCCATCATTCCCTGAAAAATTCATCTTCAACCACAGGCCACATCAAAAAACCTTAGGTTAAAACCAAGCCAGACTTGTCTATCACATAGGACAGAAGTTTACCTAAAGCCCAGATGTCCCCTAGCTGTACATAAAGACATGTCACCTGATTAACAGTCTTGAACCTAGACTAGTATGTGCCTGGCTCAAGCACAAGCAAAGAAAGGTTCCATGTTGTATAGCTTCAGAATGGCAGGAATATGTGGAGGTTTCTACACACACATTAACACAGCAGTTTGAACACAGACAGCATCAGCTTTGGTCAAAACCTGAGAACAGCAGCAGCTGCTATGGACCAGAAGGCTCGATGGTCTCTCTCCAGTCTCACTGGTTGCCTAGTCAATCGATCTAGCACACTGCAAAATAGACAGAGATTTGGTCCCCAGATGGAAAGGTGCAACGAGAGAAGGAAGCAATCTCAGGATTTTGATGTTAGATAAGTACAGAGAACAAATAGTGGCAGAGAAAAATCAAGAGCTGGAGAGAATAAGATACGAGGTTAGCAGAGCTGGTGTTCAAATGAACAAATCTTCCTGATATTTTAATCAATTTAAGACACTGAAAATCAGGCAAATTTCTGACTTGAAACTCCCAAATTGTAGGAGAAACACCCTAAAGAGCATTTGCAGTGTGGAACTGCTCTCATACCCTTTTTGGAAGCCACTTCATAGACATTCACTAGATTCCCTGCACTGTCATGAGCCTTTAAAAATAATTCACAAAGAAGTTATGCAAATAGTTTTCTCCCAGCAGTGTAACCTTATCATGGGCCCTGGTTTGAAGAGTGAAATGGAGTGTGTTCAGCCATTTGTCCCATCAGTATTTGTGTATTCTCCAAGCTTTGTAGAGCTGGATGTCTCTGGTCCTTGGCCCCTTTTCAGCACTTGCATATGCAATTAACTGTTCCCCTTTTAGGGTGAAGGGAAGCTACTCAGGTTGTGTCCTCTTGTTAATTCAAAACACTAGTAAATTAATAGCTAATTCACTGTGCTACAGACTGAACAACTGAAAACAATTAAGTCATAAAAATCACAAGTAGCTTGTGTATAATTCAAAGTGGGGGAAGAAAAAGAGGTCAAAATATGCTAGGAATGTTATTTGTAAAGAGCTTTTGCAGTAGATTGAGTTATTCATGATTTGCTTGGAGAGGGATGAAGAAAAGGAAAAGTAGGAAAAGACATGACACAATGGAAATGAGTGTTACACAAAAATCACAATTCACTTTTTTGTCAGTAATCTTTTGCTTGAACTATTTTTGTTATGATCTTATGAAAATTAGCACCACAATTGGTACCCCGAATCTATTTCTAAATAAAAAGTGGAGATACCATCACAGAATCATGGGTGTCTGAGGATAGCTGAGGTTTGAAGGGCTGTAGTGTCATTAGACAGAGCAGAGCACAGACTAAGTAAAACACAAGAAAAAGATCCCCTATTATTATTTGGTATTCTGATTGCTTTTGACTTTGCTCTGGTGTCTATTTCTGTAACACATGAAAACCAGTCTTGAACTGGCAAACAGAAATGCTGAAATGGATAACCACAGTGGCAGAGGAATTAGAACACACTTCTCTTCCTCATTACTGATGTGCCTACCAGCATCCCCAAGCTAAGCACTTCAAAGAAAAACAGATTCTTTAATAATCATATCTTACTCATTAAATTATTTTCAGTTCAAATTTGGAAAAAAAAAATACTTGAAGCCAAAGGACCGAATGGAAGATGCAGCTATGCTCTACATTTATAGCCTTAAATTTGTTGTTCTGCATTTCCAAGTAGAAACAGCAGCAGTTTCCACAACTAGTAACAAGCAATTGCACACTATAGACATGCAAAGATCCTTCCTAAAAGGATCCATGCATAACTGCTGGCCAAGCAGAGGATTTTATTCATTGGCAACTCTATAGGCAGTTCAGCCTCTGCAATTCTACTGTATTTTAAATAACTGTTCTACTCTACCACTGGTTTTGTTTATTTTTTTGCTAAAGGTCAGGCTCTACATGGGACACCAGAGCAGTTCCTCAATGGTGAGACTAATCACAGATGGCATTTGTGAAGGCAGTATTACTTACTGCTTCCACCTAATCACCTTAGAGTCACTTAAGTAACATCCATTTGGGCTTTTTTCTTCCCTAGGAGTGGAAGGAATCATAGCTTTAGTTCACAATAATTTTATTTGGTTTATAAAGCTCCTATTTGAATGGAGAAAGGAGTAATGAAAGCAAAATGTTTTCCTACATCCAACTTTGCATATAGAATCACAGAATTGTTTAGGTTGGAAAAGACCTCTAAGATCATTGAGTCCAATATACTGTTTCTCTCAAAAACTGCTCCCAGCTAAAACACTGGCCTGCTGGGACCACAGGAAGAGGTTCAACATAAAAGAGGTCAGCCAAGTTACACCTCACCTGCAACTGTTGGAGGAGACAGCTGTGAAGTTATGGCAGTAGTAAGCAGGGAAAACAGGACACATTAGAAAGTATTGGCTGGACAAGTCATACACGTGCACACAGCATCTGCACGCACCCTGGTTAAAGGCTAATTTTTCAGAACAAGCTTTGTGTGCTTTCATCTTATTTTGTGTTTGTTGCAGACTCAGGAATGTGACAAGATAATATGTCTTAGCAAACAATCTGTGGCAGACAATCACAAAACCTTTCTAACATCTGATAATACAGCAGAAGTTGACAGGAAGCATCAACAGGACATATGTAACAGCTCTAAGTAAGCAGGGACACTGGACATCCCTTGAGCATCCAGGACAGAGCAACACTTTTCAATCGGGACATGTGTTTCTATTTGCCAACACCATGCTTGTCTCATTTGAGAAGGCAGAAAAGTGTTTTATAATGTGGAGTCTGTGCTCTGCTTAGTGTCTGAGGGGTCATGAGGCTGTTTCAGGGAATCAGCCCCAGTAGCTGGTTCTGGATGGTTAACCAGCCCAAACACCACAGGCCACTTAGAACAGCAGACCAGCTCTTAGCTCTGGTTTTCTCAGAGCTCTTTCACAATTTTACTGTGATACCAGCCCTCCCTGACAGCTTTCCAGTTCTAAGGAGTTCCCCATCACCTCAGGAAATTTCTCATGTGTCCGGTTACGATTAGCACCAGTTTCTTTCACACTGCCAAAAGCAGTATGAACATCTGGTTCCTACCAAAAAGTCTTCCTGTCTTTCCTTTTAAAATTAAATAAACAATATTACTAAGGAAAAGTGATTCATGTGTGCAACATAACTTCATCTGATGATGAAGTTTGACTTACTCATCTGCAGGAATGTAATTGCACAGAAAGAGCCTCCATCATGTATCCTTTTGTCCTAAACCAGAATCCTGCTCATGACAAGTAACCTAAGTGCATGCTCCACACCTTGGAGCATGCAAATCTTTCTTCATCCAGCATGCTGTGTTTACAAGCCTCTGAGAACCTTTTCAATCAGAAAAGAATGGCAGAGAAGCAGCAGCAGCTCCTCTGTATGCCTAGAGCTGCCTGTCCTCTCACAGACGAGACACACAAAACTCTGATGCTGGGAGGTATTAATTTACTCAGTTTTCTATATGCCATAAAAACATATATAATATTTGATAAAGTGCTGTACATCAGACTTCAAAACTCTGTCAAGTATCAGACATTCTCAAGATATTCCCATGTCATTCATCTGCCCTGCATTTACATAAGCAAACATTTTATTCCCTGCAATTCACTACACCCTGTTTCTGTAATTTTATTTCTTGCTTCAGCCTAGTTTGCAAGTTAAAATGAATCTGCATAGCATCCGCTTACACCAAAACCCAGAAAAGCATTTTTCCCATCATAAAAGTACACTGCAATGATGTAACTCATTTCCCAATGCTACAATATCTTGGGACAAACTTCAGGTAAGCTGTTGGCAAAGTCATCTACACCTCAGGGAGCACAAATCAGCATTTGCAGAGAAGTTCTCCCACGGGATTTTCCCGATTCAGAGGCTGTGTGCAGCTTCTGAATGGCACATTTATTCCAGAAGTGATACTTTCATGCCACAATGTTATGCATGTGCCGCACTGTGACTGGTACTTACCATCACTACTCCCTCTGAGCACTACATCTGGAGACGGTGTCTGCTGCGAGCGGGAGCCAAAGGAGTCCAGACTGTCAAAGGAATCATCTCTGCCGTGGCGAGGCGGGGAGAGGGAATCACTGCGCTCCGAGTCCCAGCAGTCTATATAGCCGCTGTCACGAATGCTGCGCTTGGGGCTCTCAATATCCTCTGTTTCCTACATGGAAATACAGCAGGAACCTCTTCATACAGAATGCACTGACATACTCGTGAGATGTGTTACACATCAGAAAACAAAGCATCTTCCCAAATACTAAAAGTCTCCTCCCCAAAAAAGGGTTTCCTTGGTTTTTGCCCGTTCTTCCCTCCAAAACAAAGCGCAAGCTTGCAACAACCCAGTTTTATGCTGTTTAAGAAGAAACTACACTTGTAAGATGAGCACAATGAACTGAGAAAAAGTTCCAACAGACCAGTTAATAAACTGATCAAAAGTGAAAGTAACCTGAAACTTGACTTGTCGTCCACAGTCCATAGCACAGCCAAAGGCACTACAACTTTAACATCGTGCCTGCATCAGGTTTAAGTTTGCTGCTTTCCAAAAGAGCCCCCCGCCTCTCTTTGCCCATCTATTGTATCTGGCCAGGACCCCAGCAGACAGAATTTGTTGTTGCTGCTTCAGCTCGGCAAAATAATAAAGCAGTGTGCCCCAGCCTCCGTCTACCTTGAAGAGAAATTCCTGTTATGAAAGAGGGATGTCTTTCTCAAGCAATCAGCAATGAAAAATATGCAAAATGCTTTTCCCGATGCCTCAGAAGAATTCAGTTGTGCTCTTTACTCTTTGCCAGCTCCTGGCTCTGGGGGATATGAAAGCACTTGTAGCTGACCCACATGTTCAGAGCAGGGAGAACAATGGCTGTCTTTGACAGCCCTGTGATTATAAATTCTTTCCAGTGCAAGCAGCACATACTAAAACACTGAAACTCCAGCAGAGGGAAAGGTCAATAGAAGCCATCCTCACCCTTGCATTATAATAAATCCCTTGTTTTAGAGAGTATCTTAACATTAATTACAATCACACAGACTGAGAAAAAACAAAAATAACTATGTTTGTTCAGAGATAAATCTGTATTTTTGTCCCCCGACAGTAAGTAAAGTCAGAGATGTGGGTGCCATTATCAAGCTGACATTTTGTGACCCAAAGAGGCTGGAATGTGAGATTTTTTTTTTTCCCCAGAAGAATTTGAATATTAATTCCTAATTAAGAAGCACCCCCTGCTTACCACTAGCTGGAGCACAATGGCTATATTGAGCAGAGCTCCCACTGTCCCTGACTGCTAAGGTTTTACCCGTCACTGGTACTGCCAATGAGAAGATCAATCCGGAATACCACAGTCTGCTGTGCCTCCACAAACAAGCGGGCTTGCTGGAAAAGAGATGGAGAGTGGAGAGCCCACAGTAATACACCAACACCCCCCTGCTGAACAAGAGGGACTGAGACATCAGACCAAACGCCCTGAAAACTTTTCAGGAAGAAGGCCTAATTAGTGCCACTCACCACTAATCTGCCAAAATACCACATTAAGGGCAGCGGCAAAGGTCGCCTAAGGCCAGGCTAAACTGTGGTAATGCCATTAAGTAACCTCACAGTAAATAGAAGTGAAAATATATTCTAAAAAAAAAAATATAAAATGCATCTAAAAAAGTTGTAAGAAATCCTATGTAATTCCTTTCCCAGTTCTGTTTAGTCAACTAAAATACTGATAGAAACAATAGACAACAAAAATCTGTCTCCCTGAAATCTGCATGAATTACACACAGCCAAGAAAAAATCCACAAATCCTATCAAAATCCCATTTGTGACACGATCCAAAAATCTTTTAAAAAATCCAAATTCCTTAAATCCGCTCATCCCTTCATACCAATCAGCTATTCTCAATCTTTAGGCACACTTCCATTTTCCTAAATTACTGCATTTGAATGACACAGAACTGCTCAGCAGCTACAGGGACTTCAACTGGGCAAAAAGCCCCATCCCGCATTCACTATCTTCCAGAGTTTGAAAACAGTCCAATTGTGAACTAATGAGTTCTGCAGAACCTACTTTCAATGGCCTGTTTATGTTAATTTTGCATGCTGCTCACTAGGAATTAGGAGGCAGGCACCAGGACAGGATCCTAGACTTCTGTAAACATGTTCTTTACAGCTTTCCCTTTGGCAAAGCCTCTCTCACAACACAATGCCATCACACAGACGGGTACTTGTCCTGCCTCGGACAAACGTCATCTCCCAAATGCTATCAGTGGGAATGTGCTTATCTGTGGGACCGATAGCACCACGGCATGACACACAACAGCACATCAGTCTTTCATATTATCTAATTCAAAACACAGTATGTCACCGACCAGCAGTTAAAGCGTGATTGCCAAATACAAGATGCATTTGTCCAGGAAGTTCCACCCACTGAATATAATCAAAAAGCCATGGATATTTTGTCACTGGGAATTTCTGTTTTAAAAGTAAAGAAGAATGAGTACTCAAATAGTTAATGAAATTAAAAACAGAGTAGCATGAATAAAATTAGAAATTAATATCCCCTTCAGCAAGAGAAGTAGAAAAAGATGAGTCCGAGACAACTTACATTGGAGCTGTCTTTTGATTTGCTTATTAAAAAAGGAGGGTAGAGAGGATTTACAACAGAAAAACTAAACCACACTGAATTTATGGTCGATTTAGTTATTAAATTCTGTGGAAAAAAAGCCAGCAGAGAATGTGATAAAGTGTCTTTTCATCACTCGAGCTCAGCTATAAAGAACATCAGAGTGTTGCACAGCATGATTAACATGTTATATTTTACAACCAAATCCTCTTCAAATGCAGCAACATACAAACCCACAACTGCCAATGGGAAATATTGCAGGGGTACAAGAGTAGGGATGTGATAAAAGAAGTCGCCAGCAGCCCTCACACAGCATCACCCTAAATCAGACTTTTCAGGACTGCAAAATGCTCTGTTTATGCATTAAAGGCATATATAGCTTTCAGCTTTTATGTGACCTCTACTCTTCTCCCAGCTCCAACGTTTGCAACAAATCAAGTACCAGCCTCTTACTTTTGTCCTTAATTTGCAGCACTCTGCAATGCCCAGCCAGGTCCTTCATGACCACCAGCTCCCTGGAGAATGCTTCCTTTTGTCCCTAGCCTATTTCATCCCATAAAAGGGCTCAAGAGAGGACCTCCAAAATGCTCTGATGATTAGTTTCATGGGTAAATATCAGCTGGAAAAAGAAAAGCCTTGTGGTGTGAAATCAAACATTAAAAAAAATATCATGATACCATGCAGCACTAACATTGTGACAACCTGCACTTTGGCAATTTTTCTGCACTAGCCCGCTTTTTTGGGTCTGTTTCACCTTTCAGACCCTTTGGAGTACAAACTGTTCCTTTTTCACATCTTCTATTTGTAAACAACTCATCTCCTTATTGCTTAGACTCAGACATGTCTCTCATGAGTGTCAAAGTCCCAAGTGATAAGCACAGTTCATTAAAATAAAGACTAAAATAAACTTCTCCAGGGAAACTGGGTGTTCTCTTTAACTGTTCAGAGGAACTGGGCTCACAAACAGGAATTTTACCCATCTAGTTAAGGTTCTCCAGTCACACCAGGGGGTGGGAGCTGCTGTCAGTCAGACAAGCATTTCTTCCTCTCCAGTGGTGCTGGGCCTGTGAGATCCCAGCATGAAGAGCTGCAGCTGGCACAGTTGCAGCAGCACAGAGCTCAAGGAGAACTGAAGACCTGAGTCTCCCCATGGTCCCCAAACCTGTGATGACACGGCTGTTACCCGAGGCAGGGAGGGAATAGCAGGCACGAGGCTCTTTGTGGACTGCAGATTGTATCTGCACAGCCTTTCTTGAGCAGTATGTCCAACACACCCCGTGCCAGGACATGGTGCTGCCAATCTTCTTCCACACCTGCTCCTTGCCCCTTCCATCCCAAAGAAAGGCAGGTTTGGTTATCCATGCTAACCATTAGCAGTAACCATGAGGTTAAGTGTCTGATGTCAAGGTTCAGGGCATGCTAGAAGGCTCAACCAAAAATCCCCTAACCACTCTACAGCAATCACAGCTTTTCCCTTCCAACAGGGATCAGCTCATCATAAGCCACCAAATATGATTTCAACCAGAATTCAGACCTTGGCAAAAACAGATTTATCCTAACTATGCCCTTGGTGAAACATAATCTCCTTCTCCTCCATTTCAGCTTTATTTAGATCCTTTGGTTTGATGCTTTATGTTGCAACACAAAACCAAAAAAGCTGCCCATGAGACTGCATGTTTTAAAGAAGAAAAAAATTATTCCCTTTTGAGTTTACCACATTACTTTCAAATCTCAGCTCTTCTAGTTGAAACTTGGTGTCTAATGAAGTCATTCAAACCAAAACACATGGAAATTAAGATGAAAGAGTGACAATTCTAAAGCCCTATTTGTCATCATTTGCTGCATCACTGATACCACCACAAAGCTGGCTGCCAAAGCGGTTTTCAGAATTGGGTAGAATCAGAAACATTTTTGATGTAGGCAGAGATTTACTAAGGAATTTGTACTGCAGCCCCCCCTCTCTCATACTTAGCAAGGAACAGTTTATTCATCAGAGTAATAATTTGAGGTAAATTTCCATTCCCAAAACATAACAAAAAGATACCTTTCTCATTTGTGCCAGGAAGCCTTCAAACTCCTTCAAGTTTAGGGTTGATCCACTATATGACGTGCAGCTGTTTGCTGCTTTCCCTAGCCAATAAATGGTGACTAATACCTGCAGAAGTTAAAAAGAAATAATTTAAGCCATCTACACAGTCCTGTAGATAAATGTACTTTCCTGCAACATCACTAATTTTTTCTAAACGGCACAGTAGCACAAGATTTTGTTATAAATCAGAACTGAACATGAATACATCAGGCAACTACAAAATATATGACTTAACATATTGTCTCCTTGGTATTTTTAATAAAAATAATAAAAGTGTTATGTCTGCCTGGAAAAATAAACAGAAAAGATGGATCTGAATAGAAAAACTAGATAGATTTGAAACTTCCAGAAGACACACACAAATATGTTTGTAAATTTGATACAAAAAAATCCCTAAAGAGTACTAATATTACTTCATCATAGTCATTAATGAAAACCATTAAGACCAAGGTAATAAACAAAGTACCAAGAATGTCTGCCTGCTTAAAAGCATCTCTAACATGTGTCTATTTCAAGGACAGAAAAAGGAGTTCCATTTTTAATCACCTTAATGTAAGTGACCAGATGACACAGGAACATTTATTTCCAGGCTTCTGCTAGTTTAAGAATTGCTTAGTCCAAGATTAATCAAAAGCCATGAGCATCTTGTCATTTCTATCAGGCTACAGCATAAAAGTTAGTGATTTCATTCAAGTTCTGACTTGATACCTCTCTGTAACTCAAAAGTCCCTACAAAACTTGTGAGGGGAAAAAGACCAAGAACTGCTCTTGCAAATAGCAAAGATATCTGACCTGACACTGTTGGTGTTGCACTTGTTTTAGAAAATGAGAAATTGAGATGCTTAGGAGGGTCAAATCCAATACATCCAAAAATGCTGACATTTATACCATGCAGGGAAAAGCCTTTTCTCCACCCACATATGTCTCCACTTAGAGCAATGTCTCTAATAATACCTGTGCAGCAGCTATTTGGACTGGAAACTGCTCATCAAAGGCAGTTCAATTCCATGTTTTGCACAGGTTAAAAATGACAGACCATCACCCCAGAACTTAGTGCTTTTCCTCATTTAATGCTCATTATTTCAGCATATTCCATGACATTGCAAAATACTTAACAGCAGAATGAACAGGAAATATTTTGATGTGGAAAAGAGATGCAAAAAATAATAAATAATTGTTGCCATTAGCTGCATTAAAAAAAGATTCATAAACTGAAATATTGTATTTTATGTTTTGGTGGGACAGGGCCATATATTTTGTGCTATATAGTGAACTAAAGGAAACAAGACTAGCAAAAATCCCAGAGGGATTTCACTGGGAACAAACATCTCTTGGAATGTTCTTCCCTAAAACATGCATCCACATTCCTCCTCAGCAACATGCTAGACTTTTCTATCAACTTGCTGTAGCATCCTCATTTTTCATTTAACTGTAATGTCCAAAATTATGCAGCACTGCAGATGAGATACTGCTAGGACAGGATACAGCATCATACAGACCTTCTGTTTAAAAAAACCTGTGGTACATAATGTAAAATATGTATTTTATATACAAATATAGTTTATATTTTTTTTCAGTTTACAAGTAGTAGACACGTCATGAAATAACTAATATTTTAAATAAAGTTCAAAAACTTTTCTCTTTTTTAAAAAAATACATCCAAATCAATACTACTGTGCTGAATGAAAGGAGGTGGTGCTGCTAGTATTGATTTTTTTTGTCTTGAAACCTTTATCTGAACTGCTTTCCTTCAACCAACACCACTTGACAAGTTTAATGCAAAAAGTCTTACAGTATACGTTCTCAAGTTAAATGAAAATATTTGCAAATAACAATATTTCTAGCAATCAGGAAGCTGTCCGATTTATTTTGCCATTCAGTTCATTGAGAAAGGTTATGGTATTTTTGGTTTTTTTATTTATTTCTGCTAAAATGTAATATTTTTCTCTATTTTTCCTTTCTTTATTTGAAAAAAAAAAAAAAAAGGCAGAAAATTTCACATTTGCAAGCAATTCTGGCTGGCTGAGGCTGCAGGATCATGCACCTGGAAAGCATATACTGCCTACAAGCACATTATGGAGAATACTTTTGAAACTTCACCTTTAAAGCAATACATCTGTACAAAGATGTTTAGCCAGTCCCCACAAAGAATGTTAAAATACCAAAGCTGAATTATTACCCTAAAATTCTTTACAGGATAAAGGAGATTCTACTCTACTGATGATGGGAAAGACAGGATGAAACAATTTGGGGGAGGTGGTTTTGGTGTTGTTTGGGGTTTTATTTACCTCCAGTCATAGCAGTTATAATTACTGGCTTTCAAAGTTATTAGAAAAGATCTTGACATTTCCTATCAGGATATAAGAATGTGAGCCAAATAAAAATTATACCAGTTTACAGCTAACTAAGGACAGACAGCTTGCTAGGCTTTAAACTGAGACCAACCAGCAAAGTTCAGACATTTTCTTTTCTAGTTAACAAGTCCAGGATCCAATACCATTGCCCTTAGTTTAAATTAACAGGAAATTAAAGTTAAATAGAAATAGTCTTTCTGGGGAAACATTAATTTATTGGGAAGAACAATGAGAAAGCTAGCAAACCTGATAGTTAGGCCTTGCATCCCAATTTAATAGTAATTTTGGTTCATTTTAAGTGCTTTGTGCAACTGTACTCTATGCCTATATATTTGTGAAGGGATACAGAAGTGTGGCTTCATGATCAAATCAGACTGTTTCCAGCAAACACCTCACTGGACAGCACAGAAATCACTTTGTTTGTCGCTCAGCTAAGAGTATCTAAGAAGAGACAAATGTTCTCCATTTTATTTCTATTATAAGGCTGCTTAACCATAGCAGCTCTGCCTAAATTTCCAGCAGAACCCAGTTAGGTTTGCGTTCACAAGGACTTTTCAGTAATACTCAGTTTTTACTGACATAATTCTTGATCAGGCCAATAGCAGGATTGACCAGACAAAAAGAAAAACTCCAAGTGATCTACTTACATTTTTCAGCTTCCTACTACAGTCAACGTTCCTGTTTGCACACACAAACAAAGAAGGGAAAAAAAAAATTAAAAAAAAAAATAAATCAGAAGGTAGATATAGTTTCCAAGAGGCTGTATGCAGCAGATCACATTTTCCCTAACAAAAGCTTGCCGACTGCTTCTGCTGTCTGGAAACACATGAAAGCTAAGAAGATGTAGTTCACACATTCATTTATTCATAACATGGGAGTATTTTGTCACCATTATTTCAATCATTAAATTAGAATTCTGGAAGTACAAAAAGAAAATGTGTTTATAATGGTCCCACAGTAAAGTAGGACAATGCCAAAATATTTCCTTTAAACAGAGCTGCTGATTTCTTAAAAAAGGAAGACAAAAGTCCTCACTGATAAAATATGTTCTGCAGTTATCCAGCAGTCAGATTCTGCAACCCATACAGATTCTGGAAGCAACTGAACAAGCATAAGAGGCATCACCAAACATTAAGGAAATATTGTGGGTGCTTCTGTGGAAACAAACATTACAAAGAACAAAGTGAATGGATGAAGCAACAAAGACCCTGCCATTTAAAACAGAGCGTGCAGTGGAAAACATTTATTTTTCAAGCGTATACTTGAGCACTCAGACTGAACATTGGCAATAAACTTCTCAATTTATTTTTTTCTCTTATGTTCATGGAAGAGAGGCAGTTTTATGTTAAAAACAACAAGGTACAAAGTTTGTGCAAACATAAACAACATTTCAAAATCCAGCAAAGAAAGCATTAAAAAAATGACGGAAATACGTATCACATTTAGGTGCTGAAAACTAAGTAAGACTATTTGAGATTTAGTACAGATTGTGTCCTGATTATTCATAGTGGAATTGTCTTCTACTATAAGAGTAAGACCACTCCAGCATTAAAATTTACCTGAAAAAACCAAAAATAAATGTATTCAAATCTGTTAGAACAACAAAAGCCTAAATATAGGCAATGGTAAACCAAGTATTTTTGATAACATCTTTTTAAGCCAAAATTTTGTCCACTAATACCCACAAAATAAGAAAAATAGAACAGTCCTTGTTTTTTTCTTAGTAAAATAACCGTGGAAAAGAGACTTGTTTAACAAGTCACAAAAAATTCCTTACAGCATTAGCTCATAATTTTTATAAGCAGAGTGATCCAAAAAATAGATCTAATACATGCCTCAATTAACATCTATATGGGTAAAAAAAGGTTAAAATGTCATTATCTTAAGCATGTGCAATAATGTCCTACTCATCCTTTACCACAGAACAAATAATATTTTCACCATGTTTAAAGAAATCACCCAAAAGTCTTCAAAAGGGGGAAAAACACCTTCATGCCTTGGGAACTAGCTAGCAGAAGACAGCCTTCAGCATATTTCTCTAAAACAGTCATGGACTTGGCTTGTACACCTCCAGTCAGTTACTCAGCGTGAACTTGGACAGTGCTAGGAAAACATCTGGCTCATTTCCACAGCTGCTTTCTCTGAAGCTCTCATATGCAGCAGAGGGCCAGGCCAGTTCTGCAGGGTTTATGATGCGAGGTTTGACTTAGTGACATACTGAACAGCTCTGCTCTGAGCTCCACCCTAGTCAAAGCCTCTCAACCTGCCTCCACCAAGGCACTCCATCCATCCTCAACCCCAAAAAATGAAGGCTTGTATCAGAAAGACTCTTCCTCTCTGGTTTCATATGGAGGTTAGGGTTTTATATGAAGATTATAGATTGTTTTTCAACTCTCTCCGGTCAATCATTGTAATGATTTTACAGGACATCATGACGAACTTATTTCATTGAAATATTATCAGATTTAGAAGAAATACATCACATTGCCCCCACCCACTGCCTTGTAGTGGGCAAGAAGAACCTCATGTTAGAGCCAGAAACTTGGGAAGGAGCAAATAATGGTATTCCTTAAAACAAGGACACTCTCCAGAGTGTCTCCAGATTTTCAGAGCCTTTGAATTTTCCCAGACAATGGCTGAGCACCATGAAAACTTGCCCAGCTTCCACTGCCAGAAAGAAATAAAAAAATGCTACTGAAATGTAGTAAATTGTTTCCATATATTTTTCTAAAATGGATATGTCTTAACAGGATTTCATTAATGATCTTTTTGGCCAAATGAAATTAAACCATTAAATCAAGTCAGCAGCACTTGTTTGTCTGTAAAGCAATAACTTCTGTTATATCTGTAATATTACATGATAGACCAAAAACTGTCAGGAAAACTTCTAAATAACACCAATTACAGACTTTGCTAATTTTATGGAAGTGTGGGGTACTTTTTTCTTTCAAAAGGTGGGGGGAAATTTGTGTGGTAGTGGGTGTGTGGCTTTGTGAAAAACTACCTAAACTGTGGCATTTCCAGTTCACACTGACTTCCTCAGCCCAATTACTGTGTGTCTCAAGGTACAGATCTTGCAGGAAAGTGAAGAGACCATGCTTATGTCTGCATCTCATAGAATCTGAGAGGCCTCTAAATGTCTTACATTGCACCATCAGGACAGTTTCATCTGAAATAACAAAGCTGTGACTTCTTTTCCCCCAGACTGCAATATTTTATTAGTTGGACAGTCAAAAAAAGAATGTCATCAATTTAGATTAGGAAAACCCCTAAGTCTCTCAGAATCTCATTGCATAACTAAGACAGTATTTTCACAAAATCACAGAGTTGGAAGGGACCCACAAAGATCATCAAATCTAATTCCTGGCCCTGCACAGGACATCCCCAAGAGTCACATCACAGGCCTGAGAACATTCTCCAAGCGTTGTCCTATTTTACAGAGCTGTGGTTGATGTCTCTGGGACAAAACCTGTTGAATAGAGCAATCTATTCATCCCAACACTGAAAGTTTCTCAAACCTCTGCTTTCTATTTGTCTTACATTAATTAAATTTCTATAGCCTTTTTGCTCATTCTTAAATATTTACTATTGCATCACATGCACCTGAGGCTGTAACGTGCTAGTCACAAACTGTTGTTGTACTTACTTGATGGTTACTCTGTTTGATGTGTCCTGCAGATCACCAGGATCAAAAAGCTGAGATTCTTTTAGTCCCAGTTCTTTGCAGCCTCTTAAGAATAATATGATATTATCCTGAAAAGAGACAAAAAACATAAAACATCAACACTTTAAACTTTCCTTAATTGAAAAAAAACAATCTTACCAAATTCTTTCTAATTCAGTAACTGCTCATGAACAGTCATATCATTAGCTTAATAAAGAACCAAAGATATTTCCAGTCACATAATTTAAGAAGTCAGTGTAGATTTTGTTTGAAAACCAGACACATATGAAACCTTTTTCTTTTTCTTTTTTTTTTCTGAGATATGTAACTACAACAATCTTGTTGACTTGTTTCTTTTCAAACACAGATGTTGGCAGCTTTTGTAACTCAAAAAGGCCCACTAATTTCTCCACCTACTGCTGGAGGCTGCCATACAGCCTCAGCCTGTTACTGAGTAGAAAAGGCAGGGTTTTTGAAGGGAGCAGGAAGAGTAGATAGGAAAAAGCCAGCCACCATTTAAGCAAGCAATTTGTTCAGAAAACACTTTGCATGCCAGATATGATCTAGCCAGTTAACATAATTGTTCTCTTGCCTCTCCAAATGTAAACAGTCAGAAGCCACTGAGAAAAGAGATAGGGGCTTTCTCCTGAGATAAAAACCTTGAAGCTACACTTCACATACACTGTCTCTAAAAAGAAACACCTTCAGTTTCATAGCACTTCTTATGGAAGGTTTACTCTTTCAACGTGTAAAAATTAAAAGTCAGTAACTACGAGAGGCTAAGTAAAAAACTGATATAAGTCTCTTTCAAACCAAGTCTAAGCAATGACACTGGTTTGCACCAAGGAAATTGAATCTGCATGTGTGCATATACAGTTAGTACAGGTTTTATACACGTGCATGTACACAGCTCCTCTGTTACAGTGAATATGTTTTACATGGATAAATCTTGCAGGCCAGTAGAGAATAAGTTTTTAGGTATATATGTTTCCAGACCAGCAACTGCAATGGTAGATATGCGCACAAGATACAATGTACAGCTTGATATTCTTTGAGGAATCGCATATCAGACCTCAAGCTAAGCTGCCACATGAAGAGTTACAGAGGAACAGATCCACAGCTTGTGGTGGAGACCTGTTTCCATAAAACTGGGAAGCAGAGGAGCCTGGTGGAGTTCAGCTCCTACCCACGCTGTGAGCAGGATTGGTGAGCAGGGCTCTGCCCACATCTGCTCTCAGGCCTCTCCTGGGGCTGGGGGAGAGCTGCCCTGTTTGTTCTGCAAGCAGCATGCTAATCGCCGCGGCTCTTGGCATGCCAACACTCTCACACACAAAGCTCGCCAGCCACACCACAGAAAACACAGACTTGGAAATTCAGAGGAGTTCAAATCTCCCTTTCTTCCCTGGCTGAAACTTAACAGCTCTGGAGGGGAGCCAGTGGGGGAAGGAGCAGCAGTTGAGAGAGCAGAGAGCCCATAACCCAGAGAGACAGCATCATTCATGACAGAAAAGATGCCTGTAAGATTTTCCATCTGGCTTACTGTTTGCATTATAATTTTTCCAACTGCATCATGAATAACTCTTATGTTTAGTCTTTGATGGAGGACAGTCATGGTCACTGTCAAATGGTTGGTGGAGCAATGTGTAAATCTAATTAATGGAATAAAAATGCAACAGCATTCAAAAAAGGTTCTTACAATATTTCCAAATTTAACAAAAATATACAGGACATACAGGTCATAGTAACCTAATAGACTTAGAAAACAATCAAAGGAGGAGGAATGCTGAAGATAGCTAATTGCACCCATCTTTATGCCAGAAATTCACATTTGAGTTATGATAAGCAGTAACAAAAGTACCGGTTATTTGGCAGCCACGTAGTTTGGAAACTCAGTTCTCCTGATGAAAAAATGCCTACTTCTCAAAAAAACAGTGTCACCTACTCCTGTTTGGCTACATGCTTTTATTTTGATGGTCATCATCTGAATAATATTTGCTAGCAGTCACTAACACTATCACCCAAACAATTCTTCAGAAAGATGGTGTTCAGTATGGGCACAAATAACCACACCAACAAGATGCAACCAGTGAGCCCTGAAAGAATTTTCTGCTTTTGCTAACCATCTCATAATTTTTACTTCCCAATGGTCCTAAAAATGGCACTTTGTTTTAAAGAATTGAAGAAAAATCCAACAAAGAAAATGCTGTCAAGTGATGTATTTACTCAAGGACACCTGCCTAGGCTGCCTAACTCCAAGCCAAAAATGTATCTCATACTAGTGAAACTAAACCTTTCCTGGTTTGCTCCAGTTCAGATGAAATTCACATTTGTTAGTTCCATTGAGTCACTGGAGAAAAGCACTCCTAAGCCACTAAAGGGAGAAAGGAGTCTTAAAGTCAAGATCCAGCTCCCAGCAAAGCTTTCTGTCGGGATTACTACACCTTGCATTCACCAGGTCCTGATTTCTTCAGTTCTCCAAAAATTTTGCTTTTATCTTTCAAGAGAATTTATTGTTCAGTGTCTGTTAGCTACAACTGTGCATTTTCTGTAGTCACCTAAAATGTCACTCTTTGTCATTGCTGAAGAAACTAAAGCAGAAAAAAAACAGGCTTTCAAGTAGCACGATACACAAACCATCCTTACTTTAAATAGGTGATTGAAAAGACACATTTAATGTGCCTGCCCAGCTCCTTACAACTTGGCAGAGTTAAATGGGTCATGCAAATAGGTCACACAGCAGTGGCAAGGATCTTAGGCTGGCCAGCTGCTGTGCCTCAGCTAACAGAGTGGTATCTTTTACAGTGGCCTCAGAAGACACATGACCAGAATTTGGTCCCTCTGACAGCCCCTATGAGGCACCATCCCATAATTTCCTCAGTATATTAAACTGGGGTGATGTGGCTTTTCTCTCAGCCATCACTTTCTGCAGCTGCAGTGTTGGAGTAGACAGAGAATTGGTCTCTTAGTCAGCACATTATTTCCTACGGCCCCAGAGGACTGGCAACTGTCTCTCTCTGGCTCCTTTTGGTTTTATCCCACACCACTGCACAATCAAAAATCTTCTTCTGGCTTTTGCCCTTCATGCACACAGAGGAAGAACAAGCTGATAGGTTACAGCCTGAATTTATTTTGCAAATTTTCTCTATTATTTTAATATATAAAATTTTATGTCCATAAATATATATATTTATACAGATGTATAAATTATAAATACGTCATCTATAGATATCGCAGATAGCTACACAATTTGATCTATGCTTGGTCTATAAAATGACAGAAGGTCTAAATAGGCTGCATAGAGAAGGCAAATGCTTCAGTGTGGTGACAGGCACAGGACACAAACACAGGATACAGTGATAGGCTAAATCCAACCCTTTTCTGCTTGCCTCAGCAGAGTCCTGACAGTTACTGTTACATCAGCACTACAAGCAGTGTCATTTACTTGCAAGTACAGAAACCCAAAAATTATTGATGTAAATGTTTCACTATACTGAATTTCAGAAACAAAAAATTAACCAACTGCATAAACTACATAAAACTATGTAAAACTGCAAACTCGCAGGCAAAGCCAGCCATGAAGCAGTAAGAAGGGTCGTGGACAGATAAGGGTGCAGAGCATTGTCTCCCTGAGAACTTAGAAGGATTCATGGGAAGGAAGGGAAAAACACTCCTGCTCTCACAGGTGCATTTCAGCACCATCACCTTTTCATCCTTTCTGGTGTGTAACCTGACAGACCTGCCTCTACAAAATCACTAAATCGCTTTGCCAGGACTATTATCTAAAGATAATGCAGAGAGAGTAAGTAGCTGGCAGAGGGGTTACACCTTCATGAAGATGGAGGGAAGGAATGAGGGAGGGGGGAAAAGATAACAACACACAGCTCACTTTTAATTTTTTTTTTTTTTAATTTTTTTTAGCCTGTGTGTTATAAATATGAAAAAGTGTTTACTGCACAGCATTAAGTAATTTTCCTCACACATGAAGTGGAGCACAAAATCTTGAACTCTGTAAAAAAAAACCGTCAGAAATTGACAGTTGAGTAGGACAGACACCCTGGAAAGCCACCGCTAATTCACACAGTAGCACTGCCAACACACAAGATAGTTCAAGCTAGCGAGAATCAAATATTCACAGCAGGCAAATTCTCTCCATAGGATCTGCTGATCAGATGCAATGGCAAACAGCTTGAATTTGGCCCCCTTCCATTCCTTTCATCCACCACAATCCATACAAAACAGTCTCACTGTATTCGCACTGCAAATCGGTTCTACAGCTTATCACTGTGGAGCCATCGTTTGTCAGATGTGCTACTGCATGGCCCAGATGAGATATTCAGATAAACTTGGGGAAAATAAAAACAAGCCAAGCTGTATGTCTGCACAGAGCATTGAATGAAATGCCAAATACATGCCACTTCTGCAAGCTGGAGATATTATTAGCTGCCAGTAGCACTGCTCTGTTTTGCAGGACAGCTGCAGACAAACAGGTGGCCTTTTTCATTTCTGGAATGCTGGTATTTTCCCTGCTCCAGAATAAGTTAGAAGGTATCTAAAATTAAAAACAAAAAAGGAAAATTTCTGAACTGCTTTTCTGAGCAGTTTCCAATAGACTCTTAAAAGCCTTTTGTTTGGTCTCAACAATTCTTCCTAATCCTCTTATTTTTCCATTTTATTTAAGTAATTTGTGGTGATAATTTATCTGTATAAAAGCATAGGATCTTGCCTGATTCACAGCTTCACAGAAATACTGAAATATTCAGTTCAAATCCACCAGTAAAAACCTTATATAAGGTCTGAGAACTTATCATCTATATATGTATGTATTTATATGTGTTACTATTTCTCCAATATGCTTTCCTGTATATATATAAATACATACATATGTTTAACAGTATATATGTGTGTGTGTGTGTTTTACTGTTCATCCAATATGCTTTGCTGTTTATATAGATATATATATATATATATAAAAACTACATAGAAGATTGTTTTCTGTGGCAAACTCCACATCAGTAGATTTGGAAGGAAATGGATCAGAGTTAGGACACATTCACTTAGAAGCTGAGGACAGGTAACTTCCCAAAGAGGAAGGCCAGCAGCACTTCAGAACTGAAGGCACCTCCCAGAACAGCAAGGGGAGACAGGGCTGCTTACATCCCAAAAGGATTCTGGCACACAATAGCATCACCCATGAAAATTAAACACTATTGGAAAAAAAAACAGAAAGAAAGCCAGCCTTTTTCTACCTCTTTTTGAGTAGTCAAGAAGGGAAAGATGTGTCTCCTTCAATAACAGTCCTGTTTTCTTGTGAGAAATGCAAAAAACTACCTTTAAATTTGTGTGAAGAAATGAAGAAATGTGAAGTTGGTAGTGTACTTCAACTGCACAAAACACACCAGAAACCCCAAACATGGCTCTAAGTGACCTTCAGGTAATATCTGTGTCTGCCTGAAGATAAAATCATAGAATCATAAAATCTCCAAGGTTGGAGAAGACCTTCAAGATCATCCAGTCTAACCATCCACCCAGCACTGCCCCTGTAACCCCTGAACCACTAAAGCACATCACCCAGTCCCAGATCCAGATGCCTCTGAACACTTCCAGGGATGTGACATCCGTGGGCAACCTGTTCCAATGCCTGATCATCCTACAATGAACTTTTCTTCTAATACCCAATCCAAATCTTCCATCTCACCTTAAAGTCATGTCCTTTAGTCCTCTCACTGTAGGCACAGCAGAAGAGACCAGCCCCCACCTCACTACAACCTGCTTTCATGTAATTGTAGAGAGCAATGAGGTCCACCCTGAGCCTCCTCTTCTCCAGGCTAAACAACCCCAATTCCCTTTGGGTGTCTCAGTACCTGACCCCAAAGATAACTTGGCTGGAAGTGCCAAGGTGCTTAGATCCTGCTGCTCCCAGCCAGGCTAGGGCAAAACCCTGCAAGTGCCTAGAGAGAGAACTAGTGCACAACTTTGACACTGCTATTGATTGTGTAAAATTTTATCTTATTTCAATAATCTGAATGGAAACTGGGAAAAGGAGAGAACATGAGCAAGAGCAGACTTCAACTCAACAGGCAAAAGCAAACCACGGGAGGGTGGGAGGGGTGCACACAGCATGAGCACAAGGCTGACCCTATGACTTCACTAGTGAAGTAGGTCCTGATATTATCCCTTGCTACATCAGATCATTATCCCTGAAGGCATGAATTAAACATTTAAACAAATGGGGGCTCGGTCAACATCCATGTCTTTGGGGGAGAGAGCAGATGATGTTCAGATGATGTGAACTCCGTCAGATTTGCCAAAATCAAGATACACCCTAAGATGGCTTTGTTTACAGCACTGAAGACAGAACATAGGCAGGCAAGGAAAAAACCCAAAATATTTCCAGGCTATCCACTGGCTCTGATGATGATGAAATCACAGCCAGATGTCAAACAGATGTTAGATTTCACCAGGTCTTGAAGAGGGGTTCCTGTCTGATGCCATATTCGATGGTAACAGCCATGATATAGCCAAGGAAGAGGATAACATTTCCTTTCCACCCCTTCTCTGCAGCTCACTCTCCCAGCTTTTTAGTACCAGATGATAGCACTTGGCTTGTGAGGAGTTTGGTCACAGTTTTCTGACCTTCTGTTACCCACCTTTCACCTTTTTTTTTAAATTTATTTTTGTGAATAAAGCTCATGAATAACGGAGTTAAAAACGAGTTCTCACACAGTCAGTTGTGGCCAAGCACTCCTAGAAGCCACTGGGAATTCACCTTGCAAATTGAGAGCCAGAGGGGTAAAAACAAAACTAGCAAAAACATAAGGCATGGTTCCTTTTCCTGTAATGGAAAGGAATGCTATTTATCTCACTCTATATGGTGGGGCTTTGAAGTGGGGCAATACCAAAGTTATGTCACAGTGGGTTGGGGAAAGATCTACAAAAGAGACAAGAATGAAAGGAACACCACAACATCATGCTCTGAGGGCAACCTGAGCTCCCATGTAGTGGCAGCTACTTCTTGTCCATCCTCCTGGAAATAGTTTTTCTGTCCATCTGAAGGAGAGGAATAAAGGTCCCGAAGACAAATTTGACCTTTATTTGCACTCACATTATGAGTGCAGGACTATGACTAACCTAAACACAGATTTCAAGGGTTTCAACCCTGAAACCACAGCTTGTGCCACAATGGTTCCCTCTGGATATCCTCTGGGGAAACTGGACACTTTCCTTTCTCAGCACATCCCTGCAGCTATTGTCTTCACAAATGAGCTCTACAGAAAAATATGAAAATGGGCAAGAAATTCACAACATGCTGTTTCCTAAGTTTGGTTTATTTATGTGTTATTATCCAGAACCAAAGTATCAAGGAAAGTACAGAGTCTGGATTTATAAGTACTCAAAAGACAGACATCTCAAACAAACTGTCTGAAGAAAACAAAAATATATAAACTTTAAATCTAAAGTTTTAAGTCATAATATGGGTGAATTTTTTTTTTTGCTAGACAGAGTGTTAAAGCTTATCAATCTGCATACAAAAAAAAAAAAATCAAAAAAAAACCAAGCCCCCAAAAAATAGATAAATAAAGCTGAATTACCTCATGAACAATATACCCAAAAGGGACAGCCCTAGGGTAGTCCAAAGGAACACCATTAACAGTTTAATCTCCAACACAAGGAAGTCCTTCATGTGTTATGTATAGTCATCAATTAAACCAAGCAGTGCTGAATAAACCTGAGCCCTTCCACACTAATGTCAGGGCAAATGTGTGTTAAGCCATGGCACAACAGATACTTAAAAAAACTATTTATTTGTTCCTGCTAAGAGAGGTGCTTTGGTCATAAAGATGATTACCTATGCAAAGAAAATGTATGTGCTAAGATTTATTCCACAGTTTTCTTGATTATACTAGCAAGTCTACAAAAGAGAATACATTTTATTTCACAAAGCCTGCCTTCTCTGCCTGCAGAGTCTGAGCTTCATGGGATCCCTTTGATCACATTTGATATCCCAGGACACTGATACCCAACACCTGCTTTCTATATTTTGACTTGACTGTAGAGAAAATAACCTTGTTTACCAGGAAGAGCAGTGTTGATTCTTCAAGGGACCCAGCTCCAGGAAACCATCAGATTCAACTTGTAAAAAACCTTTGGGATGGAGTGGGTCTTACAGAGAAGAAAAAGAGGAAAAATTCTGTTCATCACAAGCCTTATCTGACCAGCATCATCTATTATAAACCAGTACAGATAACACAAAGCATAACCAGTGCATCTGCATGCAGCTTCAGAGATTACTATCTGAAAAAATACTTCTCAACCTGTGATCACTACTGGCTGCTTTTATTTTTCTCTGTCACTACATCCAAAGCAGATGGCAAGGACAAAAAAATAAGGGAAACAGAAATAAGCAATACTGAGAATTATACATAATGCTTTTCTGATACAAAAGAACCTGATTAATTAGAAACACGGTTTTGTGTTTAGGTATAGCCTATGTTTTGTGTAGGTACAGCCTCAATTCTTACCTTCCCTATGAAATTTATTAGCTGTCTTCCCAATCAGGCACAGAAGCAGATTTCATCACTATTGTATAAGCCCCAAAATACAGGGTTTTAATGAAAATATGTCCATGATGAACATAATCTGAAGTTTTGTGACATCCAGCTATATTGGACCTGCTGTGCATTCAGGGCCAGAGAACAGCTAAAATTTTCTAAAGTTTATTTTTAAGGTCTGAAACTGTAAAGGTACAAAAGAAATTGATACCTAAAATTAAAATCAATATGACATTAAACCTCTAAAACTGAATGTATGACCACCAGCCAGCAGTCTCATAACAGTTTTTCTAATTACAGTAACCACTCACTTCTAGCATGACTTTACTTTCTTGCCCTTTTTCTTTTACATGGTATGCTCTCTTTTGCTTAGTATGTTAAGTAAAGCTATCTTCCATTTAAAGCCAGAAAATTGTAACACCCGTCAATACTTGGACTTCTCTCAGTAGACAGCAATCCACCTCAGGGATGAGGACTCTTTGCATCCTGAGCTGTTGGAGGGCCTCTTCATCCCTCTGTCCAAGTACAACTGCTGTAGGTGGGCCTCAAAAGATGCAAGAAAGCTGCCTGTGGGGGCCAGGGGCCTGGCAGTAGCTGTTAAAATCAGACCAAATCTCTATTCCCCAAGGCAAACAGCAAAATAGCGGAACCGCCAAGGAGGACTCATTCCTGTTCAGTTCGTGACCTCTGCAAAAAAAGCAACAAATTCCACTTCTCCTTTCAAACTAAACATCTACTCTTTATTGCCAAGGAATATGTTTTAATAATCTGTGGTGTTCAAGGTTTGATAAACATCAGAAATCTTTTTTCTGCTGCTACATGATACCTGACATACATTTTCCCCCCACTCACAGCTTTGCATTTTCATGCCAACATTACATAAAACATACTGGACTTCTTAAATGTACAGGTTGGGGCCTCCTTAAAACACTTCTAAAATAAGCTGTTCTAGTCCAAAAGCTACAATTTATTTTTTTTAATTGGCTATTTCTAGTGAACGAAGCTTCAGCACATTCCCCATGAAAAACCTACCTTGATGTTTTTACTTCGACTAAAATAATAAATGAAAAGCTTACATATTTAGGTGTCTAGAATTACTTTGGTGACAAAAAGGAAGGGGAAGAAAATTAATAATTTTCAATTTTCTGTAAGTGCATTTTACAAACAATTAAAATGCCTGTGTAAAATTATGCTCAGTAGATCAGTGCCCATCTGTGACTTTGACCACATACAGTATAACAGCTTGAATTATGGAATACTCCAACACTATATCCATGTGTCTGTTGTTTCTTTCCCAGATATGAAAACATACATTTGTGTCTAGATGGCATGGCCATAATTATCAGTGATCTTGAATATCTCCAGCTTTGGTAAGGTTTTTTTATGGTAAATATTCATGGCAAGACGAGCTGCCCAATAGTCTGGCAGTGATTTATTTTCTATTCTTTTTCAACCATCAGTAGGCATTTCTAGATTCAAGAAATAGCATGACTATTCCTGAAGCTATTGTAGCTGCAAACCTAGATTGACTACACAGAATAGCCTACTTAAATTACTTAAATTGTTACTGTTCACTAAGTCTATAGTGTTCATGCAAGCATGCCTTTGAAGAGCCATTTGGAAATCAGGATTAATGGATTACATCTGGATGCCAGTGTAATTTACAATTGTGAGGACTAAGCTTTCAGAATGAATAAAATGTAGTACAATGATATAATGTACTTAAGAAGCAGAATTTCCTTAAATTAATGTAATAAAATTAATGATTAAAGCAAGAGAGAAAGAACAGGAGACTTCTTTAATATGGGTGCATTCCTATTGCAAAGCATTTTCCCAGCTCTTTCATAATGTCTTTGTTTTGGTTCCTCTGGACAACAGAACAGAGGATAGGAAAGGATGTCTCCTCTTACAGGACTGATATCCCTGGTGTTCAGTTTTCTTCAACACATTAGAGGTGTACGTCTGCAACACTCTCCCCTCAGAATACACAAAGAAACAAGGGTAGGAAGAGGTGTTCCTCACATGGATCACACCAGGTCTTTAGAAACAGGATCTAAGCATCAAAGATGGCAGAAATGGCTTGACTTGTTTGTTGGTGAAGGGAACAGATAAGGAAAACAAATCAGCTATCACTGATAATTTATTCTTAAGACTTCAATTAATACTCTACCCTCTGTCCTTTCCAGACCTGAGATAAACTTTTGTTTGTTAGAAGAAAAGAGCCAATCATGCTTATAATTCAGCTTACCTGGGTATAGTCAGTGGCTCCTGCTCACAACAGTCACAAATAAGGCGAGCAGAGATGTTCATGCACCATCAAGTAACAAGCTTCCAACTCCTCACCTGCTACTTCTGAAAATTGTTTCAATTTAAAGCCACATTAAAAAAGGTAATAGAACTTAGCTGATGAGACTGTATAAAAGAAAATGGTAAATGTAACGTAAATGTGATTTTTTTTCCTTTCCTCAGCAAAGGACCAGGACTCAGAGTTGATCAGAGAGAGGTATATCTTGACAGCAGAACCAATAGAGTCTAGCAAGACTATTAGACCAGGCATCAAAGACCATGAAAGCAGCTGTGCTAGCTCCAGCACCAATAAGAAGCTGCCAGCAAATTAGCTGATTTAAAGCACTGCAGAGTCCCAGTCCCCAGCCAGCTCACATCTCCAAACCACACCCATAGGTGTAGATTCCTGGAGAATGCAAATGTTACACATGGCTACCCAAAACCAGCTCAAGGCCAGCAGGACTTATTGGCTTTGGCAAGCACTTCTACACTGCCCTTCCTATGACTAGGGAATACATTCATCAGACACAGGACTGCCTTGCTTGAATGCACTGACCCAGCTGACGCTCAGCACTGTGCTGAAGGCAATCAACCCTTAGGTCTGGAGACCCTACCCAGGAGCTGCCTGAGGCTTACAAGGTCAACAGATGTAGCCCCATCCAAATACAGGGACTACAGAGCTAAGCAAGCACCTCAGGTGATGCAGGAACACTGCCCAAAACTGCAGCACAGGAGCCCACCCACCCAGGAGGCACCAGGCCCTGGTCACCCATGTTCTGCATACTCTTTATGCACATGCCAGCCAGCCCAGAGCTGCACAGGGGCTTCAGCCTGCCTCTGACTGCAGAGACCGTGCAGAGCCAGCTAGCACCTGAGCAGCACCCACTTTCTGGGTTTTTTGGCTACCTGGAAATCCCTAAATGTGCTGTGCTGGACTGCTAAGGCCATTTGGGCCATTTGCCCTCAAATGGGAAATGCACTGGCATCAAGCTGCTCTCCTGCAAGAGCTGATGTGGCTGTCCTGAGCAAGGGTGAGAGCTGTCAAACCCAAGTAAACTGTAGAGTGAGCTGCCCACACCCATACCACAGAGGTTATCCAGGGTTCTGCATTCTCTGGCATATCCTAAACTCCACCTTCCATTATCCTGAACAGACTAGTTGACTCTTACTTACTTCCCATCCTCAGTCTGGCATTTTTATTTATTCAACTTGCATAGTTATAGAAGACAAGAATATTTCTATGATGCTTTAAAAAGAATAAATTATATTGGAAGCTGTGATAGAGGACACTGACCACAATTTTTGGAGCTCCTGGTGTGTAATTTACTTACATAATAGTTTGTATTAAGGTTTAAGTGCTGGATTTCTAGTATTGCTCATCAAATTTCAGCCAAATGAAAAAGAATAAGCAAGGTGAACTACTCTTGGGAAGATAAACTATCTGCAAGAGTTTTCGATACAAGTGTGAGAGCAAGAACTCTCAGTTCTTCACAAAATATGTAAAGGTCTGGAATCCAAGGAGTTTCAGTTCTCTAGGATCATAATTTAGAAAGTAAATTTTAATCAGGATTGGGTGGCTCAAGAGATTGGGTAATAGTATTTAAAAAAGCAAGTGATTAATCTCTGATCAACCAGAGGGTAAGGACTAAAGAGCATTTAAGGTCTTCAAACACCCCTGGGAACCAGCCAACTTTGTCTAATACTGTGGGTGCTGACTCTAGGCAGATTTTGGATTTTCTCACACGCAGTCTTCATGCTTATGAGTAGCCTCCTCTAAATTTCTTTAGAACTATTACATCAGCCTCCCCAAAATTCTGCATTAGTTATGCCTTTGAAATGCCAGTGGCAGACAGATACTGAATTTGCTGATAACACTGCTGGCAAATACCTTGTCCTTCTCTGCCCCTTTTTACTGCATTTGTATGTTTTTTCTTCATTACAAACTCCTGAAGGCATTGACTTGAGGTGCCATATAGAATAACACAGAAGAGGAGATTCACATCAACAAGTTGATACTTTGCAGGAAAACACATTTAAGTCAATGCTGACTGTGTCATTCAAAGATCTGCGATGCACAAAAACAGAGGCCAGGCAGGTCTGAAGATAGTTTCTAAACTCCCTTCAAACTAATCATAATATTGGATTGGATTTTGCTCTTTGGGTTGTTTCAGATAGAATGAAAGAACAAGGAAAAACTGTTGAAATATTGCTGAAGATAAAACATCACCCATTCTAAAATAGTTCTACTAATACCTTGCTTAGTAATTTTTTTGTTAGACTGCAGCAGTTGTCCAAGAGGATGTAATTATTTTGCTTCTTTCTTGTTCAAATTTCTAGTCCACTGACATATCAGATTCTACCCAGTCACTATTGAGAAGTGTAAAAATAAAATACAGGCATATACACTAAGGGAGAAGATCAATCTAGCCTGACTTCTCAAAACATACAGAGCAAAACCAAACTCAGCCTCCTGTGACAAACTTTATGTCATGTTACTTTTTTTTACATTAGTCTGTCACTAAACACAGAATTTAGTTACAAATTTTTATTTATGTGTTTTTCTGGCCCACAGCATTTACTTATGTACTTATCTTTACCTCTTTAGAGGCTTTTGTAAGAGCTCTGACAGCATTCCCTGAGAACCATTCTGTTTTATTTACCAGTTTGCAACTAGTTTCGCCATTAATGGATGCAATTCCTGCATCTTTTCATAATATGTTTTCTGAAATATCAGAAAAGACATTTTTTCCAATATACAGTATAAAGCCTGTAGTAGTAGTTATTAATTTGTTTAAATCTGTCTGTATTTTCTTTGAAAATAAACAAACAGTACAGAAGAACAGTGTATTTGTGTCTGGTGCATGTGGCAGAACATTTCAAGTTTTCTCTTTCATGCAGTTGCTATAGTTTAAGAAGAAACTACTATCTGATATCCTTAGGGGTAACAGGAGAAACTTAATGAAAGAAAACATCCAGGAATTGTGCAAAAATAAAGTTTTTTTTCTGCTTCTGCAGATGTCAAGTGAAAGTTGCATGAAATATTTTTCTAGATCAAAAGTTGAGATATTTTATTAGCTGGTGCTACTGACCTGTGAAGACAGTCTTCTGGCACAATTTCCACAACTTATTTACAGTATCACCTCAGTTATCTAGAACTTTGTGTTATCCCCACAAGGGTCAAATTCCTGACTTGTATTAATTACACTGAAAATTGCCCTGGATTACTTGAAACCTCAAATAACTGAACCTACCCACTATCCTCCCTTTTAAATAACAGAGGACATACTGTATAGTGGTGCTAATGTTTTGTGGCTGATCCCTGTAACTCCAGAATTTAATACATAAACGTCACACTTCTTATCTAGCAGGTCTGCCAGATTTGGTCTGAAAACCTCTCAAAAGCTCTTGAGAGGCAGAGAGCATTTACAGCATAGTCTTATTCACAGCAGTGGGCTGCAGGACTGGAGGAGATAGCAAGGACAGGAAGGTTAAAACCAGAAAACCACTGACTAGCATTCCTGATCCATGCTCTGCTGGCCAAGGAAACAGACCTGCTTCACAGCTCAGCTCTCTTTAGTTGTCAAACTGACCTTGGATCCCTCCTGTAGTCAGCCAAAGACTGGGTGCTGCCTGCACGGTAAGCCTACGTTCCACTGAGATGGGAGCTTCTTATTGTGCTGCATCTTGTGCCCATCACCTGCAAGTCAGACCTGCAGCTTCCCCCTGAGGGCACTCACCAAGCAGCTTCACAGGAACCTCTATAACTTCATGAAATCACATCTTGAATGCAAATGTGACAATTCAATGACCTACTGACAACTTAGGCAATTTAGCCAACAGCAGACATTACCTCTAAGATCTCTAATGCCGTTGCTAGGCGAGAGTGATAAAGTTAGGACTGGTTTTGGAAAAAACAGCAAGCCTCTTTCCAACCAAACTAGAAACAGTATTCAAAGGACAACAGCAACGTGGCAGCTTTCATTAAGAAAAGGTATGAGAAACATCCAGGAACACTTGGTAACACCCATAGGATTTGTTGGCTGTGCAGCCAAACTACACAGCACCCATCCAACCCAGCAGTTATAAATGGCAAGCAGCAAGAGCATCAGCAGCCTGGGCTATCACTTTGAGGCCTGAAATTTGTTTCCCCACAACAGGTGCAAGGGTAAGTGTCACAACTCAGCACTCAGTCCAACATGCCTCCCAATGCATCAACACCACTGTACAACATAGTAAGTCAATTAACATCTCTTTAGCAGTAAAAGAAGACCAAATAATACCAACATTATGACTAAAAAAGAAGAAAAAGAGGAAGGGTGGGAAAGCATAATGTTTACCATTGGCCTTTTGGGTAGCACAAGCTTGGTCTAAATTGTGCATGAGAACTACTACAATTCAAAAGAGAAAAGCCGAGGTAATGAAATAGTGTAACAGAATGGACTGAAAAAAGCTGAGCTGAACTCAGTACACACTTGGATGCATGCACACATTTAACAAGTTCAATACTCTCCCCTTATTGAAAAGCCTGAAAACCCCCTTTCACACATCATGCAGTAATAAATCAGCATGCATTATTGCTCCAAAGAAAACCAGACATTCGCCATCTAGAGTAATAGTGCTTCTCACATGAAGATGAGGAGGCAGAAACAAACAAATACATGCCAAGAGTGAGGACTTTAACAGTAGGACACCACTCCAAAAAGCCAAGGATTGCCTCTGTACTGCAATATTAATTTTCTAGACCATTAGTTATATTGCTTGTCCATAAATGAATGTGCAATTCTCCGACTAAGCTGTGGGGCAGATTTGCACATGATATCACAAGGTCTTTCAGCTTTCAAAAGGTTAATAGTTAATGATTTTGATGTCCCTCAGTCAGATAGTTCAGCCTATCACTGTATTTTCCATAAGCAATTAACTAAGCTGTTTCCTCTGCAGCATTAATTTTAACAGGTTTACAATAGTATCATTAGACCTCTGGACTTTTAACAGGAAATGCATTACAATTGGAAAGTACCATGCCAAGCAGGAAGCTAGTGGCTTTAATCCAGGAGCAGTGAGGAATGCAGAGACAAGGAGAATTCAGTGTCAGGTATTTCAGCTTCTATGAACTCTTGACCACAGCACCAGACTACAAAATTTTACTGGGCTCTTAAACTAAAGAAATCACTTTGCACAGATCTTTCCATTAGTTTGCCTTTTTGCTTGTTTGCTTTAAGTCAGGGAAACAACTGCAATGTGATCTTTGGAGCAAGACACGTTCCATCATCTGCATTCAGCACGTAGGCTCCTGCTAGCAACATGCACATCATCTAAAATAAATCCACTTAAGAGTGCCGGGAAAGGTTTTCAGCATAGAAACAGTACGAACAGTTGCTAGCAGACATTAACTGCAACAGACTTCACCAAGCTGATTTGCAGCCAGGGAGGGGATTAGAGACAGCATTCTTCTGCCACCATCTTCAGCCCAAGGGCTAGGGTCACAACAGACTGTTGCTTGCTCTCTTTTCACAAGAGAAGGTCAAGGGAGCCTGAGCTTCCCTGGACCATTTTGAGGTGGCCGATCTGTTGGTCTGACTATACTGTGAAAACTCTTCCTGCTTGTCACCCAAGGACTTCTCAGGTTAAGAGCTTTTGGGAAGTTACCCTCCCTTTTCACACTTGCAGTGCTGCTATTATCCAGTTATCAACATTGGTCTAGCTGTTCCCGGCAGCAGAGGCTACATGTCACTGAAAAAGACAGTTGGGGATCAGAGATGGTATTTATAGCACTGACCTACAGACTCCAACCTGTGAGAGGCTTTCCAGAATTAGGGAGTGTGAATACTAGTAAGTATAATTTTAAACACAGACAACCTTTAAATGAAGGATTTGAATTGAGAATTTCCTGGGTTCCTGTGTCATTTGCTTTTGGCCAATACCTTAAGGAGTGCATCTAAGTTTAAACTCTGTAGCTGCAGCTTCAGAACTATTTTTGACTGATGGAATGACACCTCTTTTCCCAACTTGGTGAGCCTCTTCCTTCCCTCCTGCCTGCATTTCTGTTCATGCTGTAAGATGAAGGGTATTTTTTAGCCAGGTCAGTTGTCCACTCCAGCTAATATGAAGGCCAGTGCTGTCATTTGGAGAAATGCCAAATCCAGAGTAGCTGAATGCAACCGTAACCTCAGGTCTAGTTTTCCTGGCTAAGGATAAAAGCTGATATTTATTTAGTTCAAGACATGGATAGTTATAGCTCTGCATATTTTATGTGTGTTGGCCTAAACACTTGCAGTACATCAGCTCATTGTTTCTTTTTATATCCTCATTGCAAACTAATCAATTTTGCAAGAGACTACACACAAAAATTTCAGGTGCCTGGATACATCTGCAACAGTGCCACACTCCCCACAGGACACAGGTGACACATTCACAGACTCAGGGCATCCAGCTCCTTCACTGGAAACTCCTGAAGATGGGACATGTCTCCAGAGCATGTGGTATTTGCCCAGCTATCAAGAGAAGTCATAAGCTTCAAGAGCTTGATTTGTTTTGAAGAGAATAAGCCATTGCTCAGGTGGGTCTTCGTTTCAAAGACAGCAGCTCAAGGAAGACACTGATCCTTCACCTCATTATGTGCAAATTTAAGCTACTTGGAAAGATGGCATTTGTTTGTCAAACTATTGTTTTTTCTCATGCTTTCATATACTTCAGAGATTATTCTTCAAAAGCTTGCCATTTCTGAAATACTCACTCAACTCAATGTCATTAAACCAACATAATGCAAGTCATGGCTGAACTTGCAGAAGGACTCCAGCATCTGAAAGCAAATCTAACAACTATTCTAGTGGGCAACCTACATCTTTCATGGGTACAAAATGAACTCTTCCTGGAAGCCAGCTGCCCTCACCAAACCAAGGAAAGACTGTCATTTATAGTAAAGGTTAATGCCATGATAAGGGCAAGTTCACATTTCAGCTGCCTAGCATTATCACTTCAGCAGAAGCAATATTTTTCTTTTTGCCATTTTCAAATGTTATCCCAGGAATCCTTCAGTTTACTAAACTTTCTGTGAAAAAAAAAAAAAGAAGAAAAGCAAACAATTATTACAATATTTTATAAATAACATCATTGAGAAGTCACTTGATAGCCCTAAACAGGTAGACTCTTTGATTTTAATCAAACACTTTTTTCTAAAGCATGCTAAGGCTGGGCAAGAAAAGGGCTCTCCACACAGCAAAATAAAAACTTTCTAAGAAGGACATCCTCTACAGTGACCATCCTCTCTTGGTTTTACCATAGAAAAGGTTCCACTTGCCTCCAAATTTGCATATTAACATTCTAAATTATTCAGTGTGAATAAAGCTAATTATAAACTTACTGATTAAACTCACAGTTGTTGGGAGAGCAGTCTAAAATGAGACTGTGAATGACATAGGAATGCTTGTGATATTTTTGTAACTGTTATTTATTATTTGTATTAACATACTGTCTAGGAGTTCTGGCCATGGAGCAGGACTCATGGGGTGAGGTGTTAGACAAAAACAGACTAACAGATGATCCTTGCCACAAAGAGCTTACAAGTATTATTAGCATTTGGCCAAACCAAGTCCTGACATTCTCAGCAGCAGAGCTCAGCATGCTGAGAGCACAGCTTAAGCTGACTGTGAATATTCTGCACCTTTGAATACTAACCTATCTAGTTTGAGAAGAGGTCTCAACAGCATGACAAAGTTTGCATACATCCACAGCAGCTATGGATCACAGCCATCCTTCACATGTGTCCTGCAAACATTTACCCATCTTGGCTGGTGCTGTTCTAACCCAACAAGGAAACTGTTCAGGGCACCCTGAGTATCGAGAGACTTCATCTTATAGCAAGGGACAAACTGCTGGACACTGGCAGAAAGGGCCAGTATGCTCAGCTTGACCAGGAGTGGTCCCAGCCAACAAACAGCTTATCTTATTAAGCACACTGTAAGCACTCCAGCCAAGGAAGCATCCAGAAGATAGAATTTTAAGGCCAGCAGTGAGGTTGGTCTGCCAAAGTCCTGGCTGAGTTCTGGCTGGGGACAGTGGTGCAGGAAACACACAGAAACCCCTGAAAGATCAATAACAGGCAATTTGGAAACGAACAAGGTTCAAGTTTCACCTCCAGCCATCATAAACACAACACTGCAGCTGGTAATTGAGGAAAGAAGTGATTGCACATGGATGTTAGGGGCAACTCATGAGCCATACAGAGGTGGTGAACATGAAGACTGCTAGGAGTTGGCTGAACTCATTTCTCTGAGGGTGTGTGTTACAGCTAAACGCAGCTCAGACTATCACAAACAAACAAATAAGGTGGGGTCATTTACCTCCCTTTGTTTTGTTTGTTCATTTTTCTATAGTACATGCCTTTTATTAATTTCCTATTATTTCAGCCTCTCTTGCATGTATGCATCAGATTATAGTACAACTTGGAAGCCAGGCAACACGGCTGAACCCAAGTGCAGCCGTGGAATATGTCTCTTGTACATTTGCTGTCAGATCAGTTATTAGTTTCCAGCATCAAATGTTTGAGAGTTTTGGAACCAAACCCAACACACAAGAGTAAGCACAGACTTTTTCATCAATAAAATACATAATGAGATGCCAGCATTTTATTTTGCATTTGTATTACTACTTTAAATGGCAGGAGAGCTATGCTTCCTGGATAGCATTTGTATGGTTAATTGGAAGCAATAAAAATCTTCAATCCAGTTTAAAAAAGAAAAATATTTGACCTTCCATATAAACTTTCAGATTTTATTTGTTTGCATCTCATTTTCCCCCAATATTGCTTTCTTTGTGTTTCCTGCCAAATTTGAATTGATGCCTGTTTTCCTCTTCTGTGATGAATTAACTACAGCTTCACTGCAGATTGCTCCACACAGACTCTGTTTACAGTGTGGTTAAAAAACACCTGTTAGTTTGTTTTTATATTCTTTGTGTAACTTAGACATTTTTATGAATACAACATACAGCTAAATTCATGAAACAGGAATTTTATAAGGTAATTCTGTCAAGCTCAGATGACACCCAAGGCAAGAAAATCTGAATGAAAAATCAATTTGAAGGCAGTCTAGAAAGCTATGGGAATAAAAATCCCAAACAACACAAAGAATACAAGGACACGATACTAACCATTAATTTTTTTCAGGATATTCTTGCTTTAGTGAAGAGGTTCAATATTTATAACAGTATGTGATGAGGCAAAGCACACAGTGCTGCTCACGATGGGCCAGACCCTAAATATTGCATTAGACAAACATTCAGATTTCAGAACTGAAAGGAGGTACAAGAGGTGCAGAGAAATTACTAAATAGTAATTTACTATTAAAATAGTAAAATAGAGAAATAGTAAATTACTATTTAGCACGGAAGATCCACAGAAAACATGGCAGAATGGTTTGTACAATATTTTGCTACGCTGTTGACACTTTCTTTTCCGTCAACACTCACAAAAATGCTTTTGGAATGTGAGTGCCAAGAACTTATTGTTTTTAGATAGTCAGGAAATTTTGCTTCTATTTACTTCACATGTACCACAACTTACAGAGCAAGACTTTTTTATGAATACAATTGTGCTCGGAAATGAATATGTTCAGCAGAGAATAGTAGCACAAAACAAGGAAACAGAAATTATATGTTATGAATCTCTGTATTACAATAGGAGCAGGCTTTTTCTAGAAAGTATTAGAATTAAAGGGAGAGTGATAACTTTAAAAGAAAAAAACAATAAGATTTTTTAAGAAAAAGATTAGTAACAAGGAGGTATGAATTAAAAGAGCAATAAAAATAATGCATACCTGTTAAAGTTTTGTGTATTTCTCTATCTTTGCTAATTATTTTTAACTGTGTGAAACACACTATACTTTGAGTCTTGTAATTTTATTTTGAGGTTCATACCTGCATGAAGAAACAAGATCTCATTTGCTCAATTTAATTAGTAGTACAAACTCCTGAAAGCTAATATAATGATGACATTTCTTTGAAGTAACATGTAAGAGAGAAAAACCCCAAACATACAATTTGTGCAATATCACAGCATAAGAACAAACTACCACCACCAGCAGACAGATAGCTGTTCTTAATAAGGGTAATAGCAAGCTCTCAGAGAACACTTTTCCAAAAGAAACTTCCTGGGAAAATAATGAGGGGAAAAAAACCAACCTCACTTTCAAAGGAACACGCTTTCTTAAGCAGCACATTATGGCTCTGTTCATCGTGGTGCAATAACCATGCAACCAGGTGACTTCTGCACATTTATTTTTTCCAGTGCTATATCATACACATGTCACAAAGTTAAGGACCATAAACAAACTGAAAACTGGATGCCGCAGTAAACAGATTTTTATTGTTGGCTGAAATATGAGCCAAGATCCAAGTTAAAGTTCATCTCTCCATCTTTGTCTTGACTACTTCCTCCTATTATATGCAAGAATCGTTCACACAGCCTCTGAAGTAAGTGTCTGAGCTCCTGTGGGGATTGTTCAAGGAACTGAAGTAATGCTATAAACTCCCCTAAATCCTGTCAAACAAAAGATAAGGCAGAAACCTTTTCTTTTCTCACAGAGTGACATTATTCAGGGACAGGAAGCAAAAGCTGGAATCTTTTTAAGGGAAAGAATGTCAACATACAGTGGTTAGTATTATAAAGCAAGGCTTATCTACAGTGATGCTGGTAATAGGATAGATCATAAGGTATAGAGGTACAAAACTGCAATTAGTAAAAACCTTAAAGATTAGTTGTATTCACTATGAATGTCATACAAAATGAAAGAAACCAACTCACTGAAAAAATTGCTGGTTTTATTGACTAATACAAAGATGTATTAGAGTACAATGAATACAATTGACTTATAAAAGTCAATTATATTCATTGTACTCTAATACATCTTTGCAAGTTTTCTGCAGCTCCAGATGTTTTTTTATTTTTATTTAATAACTCAGCCAAAACACTTCTCCAGCGTTCTGTAATTAAATAGATTAAATGATGGTGCTAGAAACCTGACAGTCTTAGAAAACAAAGGTGCTCAGTATCAATATTTCACATGAGAAAATTTCTTCTGGCAAAAAGGTTTTAGTAAAGCCTGTTAGTCCTACCTAGATCTAACATGTCCTTTGAATGTTTTGTGAATTTGCTTTTTGGTGGGAGCATTAGCTTTTGGGATTAATGAATACTGAACAAGAATGAGAAAACGTTTCATCAGATTTAATACTGTAAATCAGAATACCAAAGCAGTGGCCCTACATTTTCTTTCATTAAAGCAATGTATCATTTCTGCTGTGATAACAGAAGCAGTCGGCACTTCTGGAGATCAAAGCAAATTACAAACAAGCCTGCCAAGCTGAACATATGTAATTCTATATGTAATGCTGCACACAATCCACATCCTGACTTAGGCTCACAACTAGACAAAGATCATCTTTGTGTATTTATATGGCCTGTGCTAAGAATGGTGATGTTCAGAGTTCTTACTTTAACACCACAGCACTATAACCAATAAATTTTACTTAAATGATTGGTGTTCTGGTATGCAAGTTCCGCAAATAAATTATTCCCTCTTAAAATACATGAGCAAGTCACTGGTGAGAATTTCAGAGTAACTGCAGATTCATCTAGTTTTAAATGCCAGAAGTTTGAAGAATTCAGTCTGTCAACACTGAACCAGTTATACATAATACTTACAGAAGTGTTGTGAGAAGTCACTGAAACATGAAATATAGGCAAAATTTTTACATCTGATAATACTCCCAAGAGAACACCTCAGCATGATATAGGCTTCAAGTTCACTGTTATTTTCCTTCAATAAAGGACACTTCCTAATTTTTCCTTACCATAACAAAGGAGAAAAATAGACTATCATCTGGAGAATTAGACTCAAGTAGACATTTTGTATAGCTACATAATATATAACTGTTCATGTCTCTGGAGGTTAAAGATGAAACAAAAGGCACTTTGAATACTCCACATTTACTCATAAGTTTTAGCTCCTGCAGTGTATAAAAGAAAACATACCTATTGTCTCTCCTAGTGAAATAAATACTTAATCTAACTGCTACAGGAAAGAAATTAATTGTGTTACAATAATTAGGTTAAACTTTTTAGGCAGAAACCGTATCTGGGATTTAGAAGCACGTATCTCATTCAAGAAAGCAAAAGGTACTGAAGCTTTCACAACATTTCTACTTGGACTTGAGGAAATCACACTCACTGGAGTGAAATAACTGAAAAGAAGTAACCATTTAGTATGTCAAGCCAACCAAAGCTAAGATAATAAAGAAAAATTGTCAATTAATAATGGAATGTCTCTCATATAGGGTCAACTACCTAGGAGATATAACTGCTTTTGGACCATAGTGTCAATATTAATTTTTATTTTTTTTTCAGACATGTAGGCATGGTACAGGTAAGTGAAAAGAAAAGGATACACCCTGTGTATCCAAACACACCTCTGATGGCTGTACTTTTAAATAATACACCATAAATAAGCATAACAGACTAGATAGAACACTTGATCGTTTAAATTCACATGCCATCCTTAAAGCAGCCACTTACCACTGTAAATACAAATGGCAACAAAAGTCAGCAGGTATGGAATCAGACATATTGGAAAGCAAGGGGAAATTTTGACTGTTTTGTTGGGAACAATTTATTCACAGAACAGTAGATTAAAACATCCATTTTTAATGTTCAAGAACTCAGTGAACTTTTAAAATAGCCTAGTTATTTATTAGGAAAAATATTTAGAAAAGAAGTTACTAAAGAAAATCAGAGTACACAGGTACAGAGGAAATAAAGTAATTTTACAACAAAAAAAAATATCTGCTGTATCATTAGTAGTCTGAAAACTTCTTTTTTCATAATGCTTTGAAGATACACATCTTGCAAGAGAGCTTTATCTCAGGGAATGAGAAAAATACACACACATAATGACTTTTTTTCTATGTCCTTCCTACTATAACCACCTTACCGCTGGGATTTTACATATGAATAAGGAAAAAAAACCCAATGTAATTCAATATCATCTTCTTAAAACAGTCATAACAAAAATTGAGTCTTTCCTGAAAGCAAGCCAAGGAAAAGAAAACTGCACTACTGGTACTTTTTTCAGCTGTTTATATCAAATATTCCTTTCAAATAGGACTGCAAAGGAATAAAACTAGATTAGTTTTAGAAGCAAAAAAAAAAGCAATCAAGGAAGCTTTAGGGTAAAGGTGGTGGGGATCAAAAATGAGATTCTAAAGCCAGGCAGTATTTGTGCAGAAGTATCCTTGTCAATCTACAGGTTGAAAGACCCAGCCTCCAAGGCTATGTAACAACATTATAGACCTATCTTAACAGCAAATGCAGAATGGTTTCTGATACACTGAAACTTTTTAATGCCATTTATACAAAGGAATGTTAACTTGAGCTATCAACAAGTAATATGGTATGAATCTTGTAGAAGCCACAATGTGAACAGTGCCAGAATAAAAAGGAATCATATATATATATATATATATATATATATATATATATATATATATATATATGATGAGTCTAAAGAGAGAATGGCTACCTTCCACATGCTCAAGGAGCCTTTTATTCCCAATTACAACCGGAGGTAAAATCAATACAGCCATATTCCTATATGGCTAATCCTGTTAGACCCAGCAAGCACTCACAGCCCCACTTTCTGCCCCAGCAGCAAGCACAGGACTGTGCCACCACTTGAGGTGACCCCCTGAGCACCCAGTGCTCCTGACAGCCCACGAGCTGTCAGCACATCTTCTGTGGTCTTCCTTGCTTACAACAGAGTATGGCCAAATTTTGCTCTGCCCTTAAAGTCAACATGGAACAGCTCCCCAGATAGTCCCACAATGAATGTTATCTGCAGACTGTGGTATTTTGGGGAAAGGGAAAATGAGACAAAATATACAAGTACAGTTTTCTTCCTTTCCAAAAACTATCTTTTTGTGGTGCTGGTTTCTAATGCATGCATTCCAGGTTTTCTCAAGCTAGTGCCACAACTGAGAGGTGATACGTAACCAAGAAGATCATCTTCCTCTAAAAATACACCCTGCCACTTGAATACTGCCTACTTCTGGAAAAAAAAAAGACTGAAAGGTCTTAAGGTGACTACACAGAGCATTCCAATTTCATAGGGACTGTCTGAGTTCCCTAGGCTAGAAGAGTTCAAATTACAAAAATAATTGCTATCTGAATCATATAGTCAATGTCAAGGTGCAAAAAGCAGCACTGAAATATTTTCCTCCATTTGATATACTCACCAAACCTGCAATGGGGGTCGGTAGTCTATTGATCTTTTTTACCAATCCCGGCTTTATCGCATTCAGCAACCTGTTATGAGAAAGGGGTATTTTATGAGTGGTAAGTCACAAAATCCAAATTATCAAACACTTTCCCCCAGCACATAAGGATTTCAGTGTGACTGAAAAAAAAGAGCCTTCCCCTTTCTCCCTTCTGAAAACATACATGGACACCCTAATTCCGTCACTGAAATGAAGATTAGAATGAATATTCACAGCACAGTAACTCTACAGTATTTATTTTAAATACTAAATTTATCTAGACCACATCAGTGACCCAGACAGATCCTGAGTGAATTTTGACACATCAGCCAACCTTGCCTGTAGAGTAAGATCTTACAGGCAGATCATGCCTGGAAAAGTCTGAGAGCAGAAACCCAGAAGGCATCCAGGTCTGGCAGCTTCTGCACTGCAGGAAAGTGAGAAAAGATGTACACTTTATGGGTGGCCTGTCTATTTTTTTTTCATCTGAACTTGAAATTAAATGCCGTCCTTCCATATATCGTGTTGAATGGAGGGCCCCATAAATCATAAATGAGAGAAGACAAATAAAAAGGAAGTCTGTAAACCCCTAGTCTCATAATGAAAACACCATTTGGCCAGTGGTACCACAGGACCATCAATGTCCAAATATTAACAACCCCCCCAAAATGCAAGTTCCTCACCACCCATGAGCATGCTATGAGATGTGCTGACATGGCTCATTGTTAGAATACTCAAAAAAATGACCAAGCCTCTAAAAGTGGGGAATTTTCATTGTAAAATCCTGTTGCAACAAACACTGTGTCTTCACCACCCTTCCCCCAAGAGAAAACCAAAATGCCTTTTATCCAAAGAAAAATTCAACCAGTTCCATCCACTGAGAAGAAAATCGTTAGGTCAAGACATGGACTTAAATTTCAAGATCTTTGAAGAGAAAAAATAATGTCTGCTTAAATTTGAAACTCTCTGAAAATTAGAACAGCTCTATGGAATAGAGGAACCATATTTTGGGCTGACATGATCTGCATTCACGAGCAGACTTCTCTGGAAGCTTATTGTGGTGGTAAAATTGTTCATATGTAATATTTGAGAGGTCTGGCTGAGAAGTTTATCCAGAAGAAAAGGATATTCCTTTGAACTAAAAGCTAACAGTCTGTGATGGTTTCCAGCTCCCTACTTCTGAATTATGATAACAGGCAGTGTGCCACTGCTCAAAGCTCCACCAAGAGCCATTTCTCCATAGTGGCACATTATTTGTTTCTTGATTCCTTAGGACTGTGGCAGTTTGCAAGCTCATGAAGGTGTTCATCCCTCCTGGAGTGAACATTGAAATGATCGCTTTTCCTCACCTCTTTCCCTTTGGATCTCCCTGAAGCAGTACATATGTTGGGTTTCTGCAATCACTTGGACAGAACAGCAGAGTGGGAGATGTTATTCTCAGTTTTCTATGATCGTAGTTACTCAAGTTTCTGTTCTACTTGTCCTAAATTGTACATATGTTATTACATTCTTGAAGTTCCCACATCTCCAACACCATCATGCATTAGGAGTAGCATCACAACCAATATGAATGATACTTTGGGGAGTTGGGGGTCTTTTTTTAACAGTCTTGAAGTTAAAAACTCCATAACCCAAGTTCATACAAACAACTGTACTATTTATCTTCTGCTTAAGGTAGAACAGTAATGTCCTAAAAACAAATGAATTAATATATTTCTATTTACAAAAAAAATCACTTTTGCCCATTAGAGGAAGAGAATAGCAATAAATGAACTGCCTGTCTTCTAGAACCATTATTTTATTTCAGGTGGAAAAAAAATTACTTTTTCCCCCCCAAAAGATAGTTTTTAACCTCACACAGCAGCAACTTTGTAAAACTACTATATTCAGTTCAGCTGCTACATCACTCAATTTAAGACAGCTTTGTTTTTGCCAGAGGACTTTTTTCCACATACTGTAGCTCTCTTGTGATTTCAATCCTCAGTCTGCCTGTTCTCTCTCAGGAAAAAAAGACTATATTAGCTAAAGCATCCCATTTTTTTTACTACTCAAACGTGAATGTGTCAGCACCATAACCAATACTGCAGGTGCGGATTAAAAGTCATAGGCACTGATAGAAGGCAAAATAACAAGTTCTTATTGGAAACCTCAAATGCCAAAACCCACTCTAAATAAATCTTCAAAATAACTTGTACAGACTTCCCTGTGAAATATAGGAAAAGGATAAATGAGAGGAGGGAAAATAGTAGGGAACAAACAACATTTTAGGTCACCATTTGGAGGCTGAAGAGAGAGGAAATGGAATGGGGCAAGATGAAAAACCCTGAGGAAGAAATTAAAATTATTATTAAAAAGTTTGTCTCCTGTTGGAAACATTTCTAAGCAGCCTGGCACCAAACCCCCCAGCACTTGCTTGCTGCAGAATATGTCAAAGGGAGATTTCTTCCAGAGCAAACTGACTGCTCCTGAATTATTGCCTCATCTAGAGCAACAATCCAGATGTTTGATGTTAAACAATGTTCAACATTGAGAGGTTTAAGCTTGATCTGCTATCAAACCAGTTGAAAAGTGATGCTATTTGTGCAGCGTCTCAACACACTGTGAGCCTTCACTCACACAGTTACAGTCCATCCCTGCTCCTCAAAAATCCACAAACTACACCCCTTCTGACATGGTCTACATAAACTAAATTGTCTGTGCCAGTTTAGACTTTCATAGAGCACATGTCTTGATATGTAAGGTTTTATCAGCTCTGGTAGGTTTCTGTTGAAATACTGGGCAAACAAGACCAATCACCATTTTGCATTGGGGACCTGGCAAAAGATGCTTGGCCATGGCCCAAGGGAAAGACTCTTCAGGTGAGGAAAAACACCAACGCACACATTCTCCTAGAAGTAGGGAGGACAACTGCCTACAAGTCCCACACTTTCTTGCCCCACCAACCCTAACCAAAGGACTTGGCTGCCCTGGGCCTCCTTTTGTCCCCAGCCATGTCCTAGTCTAAAGAGTTTTCAGGAGAGAAAATGTGCAGCACATATCTTCTTCTGGCAGCCCCAACTGCATTTGCAGCTCCAGCCTGTGCCCTCTCCCCCAGTCCTAATTCTAATCCTAATCCTTGGCTCATTTTGAGTTATCCAAACAATCTCATCAAACACCCAAAAGACAATAACCCAAAACAGGATACAACTAAGAATTTTCAGGCTCCACCCAAAAAACCTGAGTCTCTACATACACGTGACCTACTCTCAGACTCTTCAAGCGCTCTGTGGGGATTTCTGCCCACCACTGCTAGCATTTACATGTCTTTCCTCAGTCAGAACAATCCTCTGATCTTCTCAAAGTTCTCTTGTAATTTTCAGTCCAACATAGAGTAATCAAGGTTGGAAAAGACCTCAAAGATCACCAAATCCAACTTTAACCCAGCACTTCTGGGGATGGTAACTCAATCACTTTCCTTTCCTGGGAAGCCTGTTCCACTGTCTTACAACCCTTTTGGTGAGAAAAGTTTTTCTAATATCTGATCTAAATCTCCCCTGGAGCAACCAAACACTCATCCTCCCTTTCCCCTGTGCCACCTGCTGGCTTGGACTGTCCAGTACCTACTTGTTGAGTGAAGCACAGTAAGACACTGCATAGAAGCTAAAACTTTAGACCTGTCTTACCTTATAGAAACAAAAGTGCGTGATGGAAAGTGGAAAGCATGACGGAAGTGGAAAGCTGCTCTAGTCCCACGCATAGGGAAGCTAGGTCACTTCCTTTCCCTGATAAAAAAGAGCTCTCATAGGTACAGGAAGAATCAATTGCTCTACTCGTGCTGTCCCCAAGGCTTGGCATTCCAGGAGATAAGGTATCTCCACAGCTGGACAGACAAGCTGAAATCAGTACTAGCCACTGTGTGACTAACTTATTAGACCTTCCTGGGGTTTTTTATCATGAGTTAAGAATTTGAAAGCCTTCTGGCAGGAAGAGAAGGCATTTCAGGCAACAGTTGATAAAAGATCTAATGAAAAACACCCATCAACTGCTCATGAAATTCTTGAAAGAAAGCCTCAGTTAAGAAAATGTTCAGAGGATGGCTGCCAAAACCCAGCTTCCAAAAAACATCGATTCTAGGAGGAAATGGAATAGAAGCATTTGAAGAGAATAAACTTCAGAAATGGAGAAAAGAAAGGTTGAAGTGATGTGTGTTCACAGATCAATCCAGGCTAGAGGGAGAGGTATTCAACAGAGCTCTTTGCACAAGTAACAGATCATATTCCTAAAAAGAAAAGCTGACTAATGATCTGATCTAAAAGTAAAAGGGCATTTAATATTTGAGAATTCAGGAAATTCTATCCACAGTAAACCTTCACAGAGACATTTCTCTCTTCAAGTTAAGTTTTACAGACTTACATTCATACAAGCAGCCTTTCAGCACATGATAATTATTAGCCTAGACAGCTTCAGTATCCACATAATTTTAACTCATGCTCTAGTGGCAACTCCAAAATGCCCCCAAATATTTGAGAAGGACAGAAAAATCCACTACTAGTCTTAAAGACGAACTAATCACCTTGAAACAGTGAACAATGAAAACTCAAAATATTTTGTTGCAAAAGACATGGCTAAGAAGTTTCAAAATATAAACATGTTCCTGAGGTCACAAAAATATTTTTGGGAAAACATTCTTGAGTGATTGCTAATGATACCCCTGACATCATTTATTTAGAATCAGATGAACAAGGTGCTTTTTTAGCGAGCAGGACAGAACTGACTTTGTCCTATAAATGACTCAGAGTCCAGTCTAGTACATACAAAGTGAATAAAGATCTATGCAAATATGTAGTATTGAGAAAACAATGTTCCAAACACAGGACTGCATGAATCTTGCTCTGCCAGAAACTAAAAATATGAACAAAATAGAGGTCTTGCAAACAGCTCAAGAAAGGCAACACGGAAGATTGTAACTTTATAAGCTATTTATACAGAACCTACAATCACGAGGACTGATGGTGGGAAGAGCATCTCATGCACCTATAAATTTACAATTCATGCATAGTTTTTACACTGAGTAGCAATGGCCATGGATATGCTTTCTAAAACCACTATGTTTTCTTAAACATACATTCTTGAAAAGCTAAAACTTCTCACAGAATTACTTTGTCTTGCATCTGAGAAACACTCTTTTTGAGTGGGTAAGTGCTCCACAGTCTCCTGCCCTGTCAATAACCAAACATCAGTGAAAAAGCTCTACTGTTTAGTCTGCTGAAATGCATTTTTTTTGAAACATAAATACAAAGACAGGCCATTCTTTCTGTTGTCAAGCATGCCCCTCACTGGCTATTCCCCTCTTCTCATCATGGGCTTTGCATTAGGGTTTATGTTACCTTTGACCCCTCACCTAAACCATATTAATAAATAGCTCTTCATTATAAAACAGCAATAAAACTTACAGATTAAGGACTCTGTATTCATATAAAACTGTTTCAAATGTCCTCACATGAACCTAAATCTTAATGCTTAATGAGCCTTGGGGCCCATCTCTCAAACCTGGAGACATGCCAAATTCATGATTCTGATAATGTTTTGGCTTTACAGCACAGAGCCTGAAAACCACAGGAGAACACCTATTCCTCCTCACCTCAAAGCTTGGGTCACATTCAAACCTTCAAATATTCCTATGAAACTCAAATACCTTCTTACTTTCCAAGAATAGGAAAGTCAAGCAAAATACTAATTAAGCATAAGGGCTGGGCATCCACTGACTTCTCCACTGTTCACTACACAGCCAAGTGCTGAACTGATGCCAGGCCCATAACACTAACAGACAATTAGAATGACGTATCTGAAAAATCCTATAATCTACAAAGACTATTTATTTTCCCCTACCAGATGACATAAGTGACATTAATTTGCAAGAAGAACGACCGAAGCACCATATATACAGCAAAAGCTGTTCTTCATACCTCACAGTATCACTGACTCCAAGCACAAAAGTTTTATTATTCCATAGCATTACACTTGTACTGATCTGGCACATAGCCAGCCCTTGTTGAAAACTGCATTCATGTCAGCCCAAAGCTTGGTCAGATGCACTAAAACCAGGATGCACATCCAAAGAAATTGCTGTTTGAGAAAATGCTGCTCATTCATCATCAATAACATGAAGAACACAAGCTAAGGGGATATCTTACTAATAGAAGAAAATCATTCTCACAAAAGAAAAAATGATAGATTCCATTAAGTAATTGTTTTTCACAATCACTTGCAGTTCGCTCAGATTTATCCACTCTTCACATTTTCTTTAAATACTATTAAAATAATCTGCATGACTAATTTCTCGTCTTTTTTATTTAAAAGTAAAACCTAAAAACCTTCTTGTACTTTTTAAGAGCATATATTTCGAGTGTGTACAGCAGAAGAGAACTGTCTTTCCTATATATTGTCCAACAGGAGAAAAAGTGTAAAGCTTTTTTTTTAGTTCACTGTACATATGCAATTTTACCAAGATTACTTAAAACAGTAAAACATCTTTGTATCTCCTCTTTCAAAAAACAACAAAAAAGTTACAAAGAGTCACAGTTTCAAAGAATAAGCATAGTTTCTGCACATTTTACTAAGTTACTTAATGTGATGTACTAATAGATAAAATACATGTCTCTAAAAAACAAAGAAGACCTTGGGAAGGTGCTCATAAGTTGGTATCCAGAGCTGCACAGGAAAGTGACATCCATCTTTAACCACATACAGTTAGTCTCCTTTCACTTTTATATGTGTATGCCATTACTTCTCAAGATATGCAGTGAAATATTTGTTAGAACTTTGATACTTGAGAAAAATCAGATTTATTATGACTGCATGTACTGCTATAAATCGATTTTAAAACATACATAAACCAGACATGAAGCTAAACTGTTCTATGTGCAGAACTCAAGGTATTACAATCATGACATTATTGGGTTCTACTGCAAAACCAAATAATTTCTGCTAATATCCAACTGGATTCATTTTTAGTTCATTGTTTAAGGTCTTTTGCCCAGGATGCATATCCCAAATGTTGTTGTTATTCTTCTTTATGGTCTGGTCCTGTTCCTGACACTAGAATCTCATGACTACTAATACCAGCTTTCAGGGTGACTGGATTCCTGGATTCCCTATAAAGCTTGGGACAAAATACGATCCAAATTGCATGTCAGTTCTTAGAGATATACTGGCTATATATCCTGTTTGGATAATCATATCAAAGCAAGAAATTAACTCAGATTTTTGAAGTCTCACATCCCTACAGAGACCTCTTTAACAACCAAATGCCCAATGTGAAGGAAAGAATCCTGCAGTAGCAGAGCTCAACAAGGGGAGGTGAGCAGCAAGAAGAAGGGCAAAAAAATTGAAAACACATTTGCAAGGACATTAGAGCAGTAACAGCTGGTCAAGGTTGCAGCAAGACGTGCATTTTTTCTTCTTTTAATAATTGTTAAACTTATTAATGGCAATTGTTGCATGGTCAGAAATAAAAGCAACCTTGACTTCCTTACCTGCTGTTTTAAAAAATGCAACAGAACCACACAAACCAGCAGGGCAGACAGAGAGACAGGATATGCACTTTTTTTGGCAGTCAACCTGTATTCAGATGCCTGAATCCGTAGAATAGGAGCACATAAGCATTGCAACAACCAGATCAAATTTATTTCTGATTAATCTTCTAGCTTCTTATGATATCTGGGTCAAACCTAAACATTAAAGCTATGTAACAAGGAAGAAAAAAAAAAACCATGAACATGTGCTGGAGCAGCAATAGGGGATTTCCAGTGATATTTCCTGCTACTGGTGTTGTATTCCTGCATCATATAGCTTTCAGCCATGACCCCAGGAAGGCACATTTGCCCACCCATGCAGAAACTCTTCAGTCTTTTCATACGAGAGTTTAATTCACAAAGCATGAACAGAGAAAGAACTGCCTCTGCCTATGTAGCTATTATATCCCTGCTGAAATCACCATCTGCACTGATGTCAGACAGCTATGCTAAAGAAAACATGAACTCATTTCAGACAAACAGAAGTCGTAGTCACTGCCTTCTCAGCACAGCTGGGTGAACAATTAGAGTCACCACTGTCTGGGCAACTGCACAAGTGGGCTTTTGAACAGCCAGAAAGAAGAAAGGGCTTGTGCTGCTCTCATCTGTCGACTTGTTGCTTTATGGCATCCTGCATTGTTTAAATATGCCCCTCAGCTCCTCAGCTGAGTGTGTCAAGCTATAAAGTTTGTACTGAGGCCAGATTGAAATGCCAGCCACAGCACAAACACTACCAGAGAGGCAGGTGCAAGGTTTGTGGGTTCCTGTGGCAAGCACACACATCTAGACTGCTCCACTAGTCATGACAGTGCTCCACAACACATTCATCCCAAGAGCCTGAGCTCTTGGCATTGCACAGTTGCATTCATTTTCACTTATTAAAATATGTGGATTGTTGCTAGATGTGAATGAATCATTTATAACCAGTGTAGTGATGTCTGCTTGTGTCTGTAGGCTGTCTAGGACATTGAGATTGGGATCAAGTGGAGGCGGGCCTGGCATTCCTGTGTATAAGGGTCAAACATTCCTGCTACAGACAGAGACAGAGATTCCCCCTGCATCCTTTTGCACAGAACAGTCTCTTTGGGGAGCGGACTCTGGCATGGTAACTTCCCTGTTCCCTTCTGCAAAACACCTGCAAAGCCAGAAGGTAGCTTGAGATATGTTTGGGACATTCAAGGCATGCTGACTGTGTCCCCACTCCTGACAGCAGTTTCCAGTCCTCTGGCTTCTTGGATCCCTCAGAGCCCAAGCTTGCTTTCAGTCTTCCTCACAAAATGTAACAGGCAAGGAAAACTCTGGAACAGTCATGTGGAAGTTGAGCACAGCTATTCCACATTCACATGGACATCACCCACACAGGTGTCTGCCTGTGAGTTGCCAGTTAATGCCACTTGCAGTGAATAGTGTCCTGTGGATAAAAAAAGAGGGTAAGTCTGCTTTTCCCTAGAACTTCAACAAATCAGATAAAACCTGATCAAAAGCAATGAGTTCTTCCATCTTCAGACACAAAGACAGCTATAATTTATTTCTTGTCTTCTGAAGTTGTCAGAGACTGAGATCAGGTTTTCACCTAATTGTTGAGGTCAGCTGCAATGAAAGCACAACAGACTGGAAGGGGGTTAAGAGAAAGCTTATATACCACTACATTTTTTTCATTAGGTACCCTGGTAGGTTTCTGATAAGTCACAAAAAACCTGTCTAGAAAGACAATATTGCTTGTGGCAGCTTTACAGTGCTTCTTCACTGAGCAACAGATAAAAAATTAACTATCAGTGCTTCACTTTCCAAAGTACTTTTTGAAGTTACTCTAAAAGTTCTCAGTGTTAGACCCAAAAATTTCTGTTGAGTTCTCTATTTTACAGTGGACTTGGGACCAGTGAGGAGTACACTTCTACTGCCGGTGCTATGGTTTGTTTGTCATCAAGAAACCAAATTTGAAATTCAATTCGGTGACTTTCTCGTTAATGCTCTGTAGCCTAATAGAGTTCTAAACACTAGCTACAGCTTGCTAAACAAGAGCAGGATGCAATACAAACATCATGGCTTTTAAGATGTGAGGCTGAGGAAACAGATTCTTTCAGGCTGATTTGCACTGATCCACAAGTGGTAAATAAGGACAAGCACTTTTCCCAATATCACATAACAGTTACGTAGTATAACCAAGTGCTGTCCCTTGACCTGGTTATTACTGGAGATCACAACCTTCTAATAAATACATATTTATTAGTCTCATTAGCAAAACATTACTTAGTTAAGCCTTCCATCTTAAAGATTTACAGCATTTTAATCAGACTACCTCTGCTTACTTGCAGATAAGATTACCATCTAATCTTGAAATACACAGCCCTTGCTTTTCATGCAACACAATTCAGCCTTAACATTTAAAGAGCACTGTGAAGTGATTCAGTGCACAGCACTTCCCTTCAGCACACAGAGGAGAGAGATCTTGTGTGAGAGGTAGCCCTTAAATACAAAGAGGGTATGCTCCTTCTGAGTTACACAACTTTTGATCAACAATAACAACTACTTCCCTCCTCCCAAAGCCACTCCTCAGTAAAGACATGCAACTACAACCAAAATAGATCACATCATTTCCTGTATATTTTTTTACCTTTTAAAGCTAAAGTTCAAGCTGTCTGATTAATGACACCAGTGAGACATCTAACAGTATTTACACAAGTAGGTTTCGGATCTATGGTAAGCTACCTAGAGCTGAGTTACAGGATATTAGCTCAACTCTACTGCTGAAAAAAGCTTCCAAGTTCCAGTATTTGGAATAGTTTAAAACTTTATCCATAGCTGCAATTGTCCAGCTACACATCTCAGGAGATCTCCTTTATAAGTATGGATTCAGTTCTGTACAAGCTTCATCATTCTGGTGTGCAAAGACAGCTTTTATCAACTTCAGTGACAATCCTACGTATCCAGGGAAAGGAATTGGTCCATACAGGAGATTCAGATCAGCAGATTCTCCCAAATGCCTGACAATCTGATTTTCAAAGGACTAGGGGCCTTAGGGCACATTTCCAAATTGCTCTTAGAAATCACCAGCTTTGGCATGTAAACCTATAACAAGGTTTTGGAAGACTCTTCCTAAAAACTAGCCACTAGAACTACAGAGAGAAACATGAAAAAACTAACTTGTGTCTCTCGTCCAAAAATTACAAAATACGTCATTGAAACACACCTTAAGGCAAAATTTAGAGGATGCTTAACCTTTCTAGAAACTATTAAAGCAGCTGTGTAGTGATGGTATTCAGATGGCTAACTCCTGACAGCATTCAGACTTGGAGCTGGCCCAGAAAACCTCATTGTAGCAGAGACATCCACAGGCAGGTGTGGAACACCGTTTGCCAATCTGTGGTTAACAACATTAAATAAAAGGAAACCAAAAAATAAACTTTTTTTTTTTTTTTTTTTTTACATAACTCAGCTAAGGAGCTGGGGTGGAGTGAGGGAATCACTTTGTAAAATCTGTTTTCTTTAACCCACTTTTTAACCCTCACCATAACAATAGCTTTGGTACTGAAATGATGCTGCAGTGAAATACCACTATGCACGATGTCAAAACTCTCAAAAGGAAATCAACAATAGGACATACTAGCTAAGGTTGTTTTCTACTTTGTCAAGATTGTATTCAAGGCTCAAAACTGTAAGCATTACTTACTCACACAGAAGAATGCCGTTTTCTAATCCGGAACGAAAATCTTTCTCACCAAAACTTCTGCCCGTCACTTGCTGTAAAAGAGCAGAGGGAAACAAAAGGGTGAAATCTATTAGAAAGTGAAGTTTACAGGTGCAATTCATAATAGTCAGTTAGAACATCTGCTGTGGAAAAAACTTTTGAGCTTTACAGGCCTTGCAAAGGACTAAATCATGTCCATTTCTCCTTCCCATTCCATCAAGACGTTTAATGCATAGGGCAAAGTATTTGCTCCAGCCAGTGGAATTTCAGATTATAAAAGAACTGTTTTCTAGCAGTAAAAATCAAAAATGACAAAACAAAATTTACAATTTAATCTTCATAATATTTTAGAAGTTTTATTTTATAGTGCTTTGAATTTTAAAACTATTGCATTTAGACAAACTTTGTATTTTTCTTGCTTATTTTGCACCGCATTAAACGTTTTGTACCAGCCTTGAGCTTTAGTCCTTAACTTATCATCTTTATAGAATAAGCAAAGACAATTGAAAGCACTGGCATGAGTTATAGCCCTTCAGACACATGCCTCAATACTCTAGGTCATATTAAAAGATACTTCACAACAGCAATTCAGCCATGAGTGTTAAGAGAATACAAACTCAGTGCAAGATAAGGATCCCCCCAGGTACACTTGGACCAGGAGGTACACTTTGCCTCACAAGCTCTTAAGCCAGTCTGTGCTGCTTAGGGATGGACCATCCAGACACCTTCCAGGAATCCAAATCTTGCCTGAGGGTGCTGGATGCTACAAGCATGACTGAACCCCCATTTATGACTCACTACTGCACTGACAATGTCTTGCCATTCATCCTCATGACATTCTCAACGGATGATTCGCTCAGCTAAAAGTAAAGGATACTTTTTATTATCATCACAAAAGATATAAAAATAGTTACTATGTTTAGAAAGCACTGAACAGAAACAATACAAAGACAAAAAAGGGTTTTAATTGTCCTGCAGGAGGTCTTCTCTTTGCCCAGGCAAAACATTCACCGGATGCTTATAGAGTTCTCATGGCTTGTATCCAATCTTTTAGCAAGACCCTTGCTCTGGGTGTTGCTTCCACCATAGAGAACAGTGAGTTGGGGACACATCTGTCATTATGTCCCTGTTTTCTCCTTGCTGTTATATTCAGATATAAGACCCTTCCCCTCTTAGTTTCCTGTCATAAAGACAGCAATTTATAAAAACTGACAAGTTTGGCACCGTTCCACAGGATTAGCAAATGCATCAGTTTCAGAATTGCTGCTTATAGCTGTGCAGTCTTGGACAGAGAGCAACACTTTTTAAATTGAAATGCAAATGCAAAGCCTAAAATATAATCCTTCAGTAAATTATATTGTTTTGTTCACTGTGAAAGAAGTTCTCCCATATTCTGAAAAATGTATCATAAGGGCATCAGTGGACAATCATATCTTATGTAAATACATAAAGTAGAACAAGGCACCATGTTGCACTCATATCTATGAGAAAATTCAAGAAAAACTATAGTCATCTTATTTCACTCCTCAACACCAAACATCGCAGATATGGAGATCAGTCCTCTTATTCACTTGTTGATGACCCTAGTTTAGCAGGGAGCAGTACTGAAACTGTTACCACAATTCATGTAGGACTCTACCTGCCAGAAGCTGTCACATGAGTGTTGCTATTATTACTGATGATGTAGGAAGGTTTCATACATAACTTCTGTCTGTACAAATAAAATCATGAAATACAGATGCGGGCACACGAATTCATCCAGTGAGAGGTACAACACGCACTGACAGGAGGTGAGGAAAGACAGGAAGGTCCAGGAACAGTGCACATCTGTTTGAAAAGGAACTGGAAGTAAATGAGGCATGGCAAGGTTTATGCCTGCTCTAGGTGATGCAGCTGCAGAGGGAAAACATTAATCACCTACAAGTCTCCTGATTTAGTCAATTAAAATGTAAAAACAGTTCAAGAGAAAAAGGCTAGAAACTAAAAATAAGCACGAAGATGACATTATAAATGACAAAGATAAACCCAAAATGGGACTGAGAGAAGCAAGAAACTGGATCCACCTTTTCCAGAGGAAATGAGAGCTCAGTCACTTGGCATACTCACACACATACACCTCCTTCTCTGCAGGGGCCACTTTGGGCCATACCCTCATGAACAGCTACTGCAGGCCCACAGGCCAACCTGGTGCACGTTGCTGACATAACCTCTGCTCAGAGCAGGAGGAGACAAAGGGACTTCAAGCAAAAGGATTGGTGCTCTCATATTTACACACAAAGAATCCCACACAGCAAAGTGTATACTTTACCCAAACTCCAGTAAAAATGAAAGCATGTGCATTAGCCATGATATCACAAAAACGCCACAGGCATCACAGGACTGTGTTCATGTTATTGATATAAGCAGTAATCTGTTTTTACTAGATTATCTTCCATCTCAGGAAATAATAGCCTCCCATTTGCTGGATGAAACTGTGAAAACACTGACACACAAGGACTAAAGGATAGCATTTGCTGTGCTTCTACTGAGCTTCACAGGAAAAAAGGAAATTGTTCAACTGCAACCATTACAGAAAACTGCAAAATGGAAGAAAAATTATTTAGCCCATCACCTTTCATAGTGCAGAGAATTGGTGTTCAGAACTGACCCTGCACAAAACTAGTCATGAACAGATGCAAGACATTCTGTATCCTGGACTGCTGCTTCCAGGAAAGGAAAAAAGAAAAGTAACACCAAAACCCAAGATGTTAACTGAGAGAACTTTTGAGACTCGGCCTTTCTTTGCAAAGCCTGGTTTCCAGACCTTTACATCTCGCATACTTTGGAGATCCATCATCTTCTACCTTGCACTCTTCCTACCTCACTGTTACAGAGCAGCACACTTAGGCAGTGCAGGAGGAAGCCTGACAGATGGAAGAGTTCCCTATCCACTCCGCAATAGCAGCATACTGTAATTCCTGCAGTGACAGGGTGCCAAAGTTAGAACAAGTACCTTAAAGACAAAACACAAACTGTGTTTTTACACAATTTCTACAAAATTAGTAGAATGGTCTCCCACTTCTTTAATAAGTTCTATAAAGCTGAGTGGAAAAAAGCTGCCCATCATACTGTAAATTAAAAATAGAGAATAGAAGCAAAACAGTATCATTTATTACCGTGTGCTTCATTTATGTGAGAAGGCATTGCTTTTATTCATCATCTGGATGATATTTTCTTCTCTGTAAAAATCTACAAGTGTCACAACTAGGGCAATTATTTGATTGCCAGGTGCATTTCTCAGTTTCCCTCTCACTTAACAACAGAAAATTAACTTCAAATGAGCAATAGAAGTTTTTCATGGCCACAACTTTAATACATATTTGCATACAGTAACACTTGGTATATATTGTGTTGCTGTTGATTAACTTTCGTTCTTTGCAGTTACACATGCTACAAAATTTATATCATTAAGGATGGCTGTCATCCAGCCACTAACCATTACCATATTGTACAACTTGATTTTCCTAAAGCTTCAGTTTACATTGTTCTCCTTGCATTTTATGTTGCTGCTGCTGCTTCCTGAGATGGAGCTTTCAAAGCCTCTCGTGTCAAAACAGCTTAGGGGTATGAAAAAAAAAAAGGTGACAAATTAGTGAGCAGATGCTGGCTTCAGGTGAAATTTATCTAGGCCAACAAGACATAAGTAGTTGAATAAACACTTGGTCATCAGGGATAACACACTGGAAACATTTAGTCTCGTTTTCTATGTGCACATCCGAAAATGCCATGTTATGCAGGGAAAAAAGTAGAGACACAGCAAAAAGAGGTCTTTGTTTCTCATTACACGTTTTTGAGAGCTTAGGAAGCATGACAGTAAAGAGATGAAGATTTTCAACGGATTTTACAAGCTATTCATTTCTCTGTATGTGAGCATGATGCCTTTCCATTTTGTGAAACCATTATTTTGTCCTAAATAATTTTTTTTTTTCTTAAATGAAAAAATCAGACCCTGCTACTTCACTAGGAAGATATAAAAGCAAGGCCTAAACTCTAATAATCAAGTATGCATATAGAAAGCATTGGACTGTACAAGCAACAGGGAACACAAACCACCAAAAGAAGCATGACAGCTTTTAGGGCATCAGGATTTGGCCTCTCTAGGGTAATTAATTCCTACTTCCCTGTTTCTGAGTTATAATCTGAGCTAATAAGATGAATACACAAGTTAAATTCTATTTTCATATAGCATAGGCAAGAGATTTCTGAACTAAACAACCCTGACCAGGGTCAGGGTTAAAGCCAGCTTCACCTCTGCAGCCCAGAATTGCACCACGTTGCTATGACAGTGCAGTGACAGAGCCTGGAAACTCTTCACTGGCTCCTGGCTTGGCCACTATCGATCATGCAATGTCTCTGTCTGCAAAAGTGGACACAACACAGCATCTAGGCATGAGTTCCCTCTCTCTTATGTCACAGGGGCATTTAAATCACTAAAATCATTGCAAAGTAAGCCAGTCCTGAATGGCTTTATTACAAATACTAGGAGGCTAGTTCATTTAGTACAGAGAAACTTAAAGATTGTATGAATGGAATTTTCCATGGGCAATAACCACTGGTCTAACATACTTGTCTTCTGGGAAAGCTGAATGATGACAAGCACTCTGATCAAGACCTTCCAAGGCTTTACAGTATTGAGGTAATGTATTACTGAAAGCAGTAAAAGAGCAAAAAAAGATCTGTAGTGTTTTCTATTCTACTATTCTATTTCTAATTCTAATTCTAATCTCAGGGACAAAACCAGCATGAGCTCAGAGAACTAATGTGATGAATGAATCATCTGAAATTCTGTGATACAAAACTTGAAAATTTAAAGAATATATGGGAGAATGAGGGGAGATTTCACACTTGGGTAGAAAGACTGATCTTCAAAGAAAGCACTTAACATTATTTTTGGTCTTCCACTTCCTGGTCACTTAAGTTTAACTCCATTTTGCAAATTTAACTACCTGTTCTGAAGTCCTTTTTGTTCTTTTCCTCTGACTATTCACCGTTGTATTATTCTTTAATGAGACAAAAAGCTGACTCTCTCTTTTTATACTTCATATAAACTTCACTTTTTCTAGCAGCAGTAAAATAAAATACCATATTTTCCCCCCATTTGCTTTAAATTCTCTTCTGCCACACTGCTGATCAGGTCTGCTGACAGTTTGGTGCCAACATATAGCATGGAAAAAACATATCCACTGATACCAACACACTCCCACTTTGGTGGGCTGAATTCTAATTCCTCACTAAAGGAATAATTGATTTACTAAGGGATGCTAGTCACTGCCTTTTGCTTTCCATAAAGAGAGCAACAACTAAAAAAACCACAACAGATTTTTTTTTTTCCTGATCCTTTGCATAGATTAATGAGGACATGATCCTATAAATGGACACCTATATTTAAAGAGTAGACTAAACTTGCTCGGTTAGTACTTTGTCTAGGAGGCATGACAACAGAAATACTGATAGAGTAGTACATACCACCCCCAGCAGCAGCTATTACCCTACCTAAGGCTTTAAAGCTAAGTCTGGGAAGATTTTGCTTCATCCTGCCCACCACCAGAGCTTTCCACACTGAAATTCTGCATTGCTAACAGCAGTATTAAACATGCAGGGTTGCCATACGTTGCTTGGATTTATGATCTTACAGAGCCGTGTGCATTTCTGCCAGGACATCTGGTAGTATAATCCCGTTTGGCTGGCAAGCTGCTAAGGAGTGTTAAAATTTAATGATAGAGTAAAATCAGCTTCCTTTTCATCTCCTCTCCCTAATGCTGTTTGTATACATTTCCAGGTGCATTGCCAGATATTGCAGCCTTCCCTTTGGGGTGGGGTGGGGCAGAAAATATTTCAGTTGAGGTTGAACATTTTGTGAGGAAAGAGCAAAGAGCAGGAAGGGAACTTAAAAGTGACTTCTGTCAGGTTTCTCTTGGCTGCAGCACATGCCCTGAAAGCTTCACCTAGCATCAGGTCATCTGTTACATTTAATTTGTACTTGACAGTCAGTGGATTGGTATTGCATTGTTGTTTTATGGGTTCTTATCTCTGGTGTTATCAAAATTAGATTCCAGACGACAGACATGACAGACCATCCTAGGGTGTTTTTAATCAATTGTTCAATTTAGGGCTCTTCTTATTGAACAAATAAATAAATAAATCCCTTATTTCCTATACTGTGGAATCCATCATCCCTTTCTTAGTTTTAATGGGAATTAAAGAAGGGGAGAATTGTAGGTTTTTGCCACAGATTTATCAGTAAACTGTTCATCCTACTTCTTGAGTGTGGAGAAGGAAGATGTAGCATTATTTCAGTAAAATAACCTGTATTTGATGGAAGGTACATCTTACCATAACAATACATCCTTTAGCTGTTCTGTAAAAACAAGACTCCATGCAGATGGTCAGAGGAGCAGAGATGAGAGGAGCACGTATGATGTGAAGTCAGCAGGGACAGGAGAGGAGAAGAGAAGCTTGCACCTCCTCAGTCCAAGGCCCTCATTTAGTTCAGTCCTGTCTGTCTGGAGAGTCTGGCCTTACTCTCTAGACTGCCTGGAGGGAGCTCCCTGCTCAGCTGTCCCTTTAACTTCTGCATAACCTATCCTGCTTCGGGGCGAGCCAGTACACAGCGACAGCTCCCACACCTTTGAAGGGAAGAGGAGCAGATGACTAGTATTTACTATCATAAACACTAGTATTTACTATTATAAACACCCTTTCCCACTTTCTTACCCAACCAGGCTAAATAAGCAGTCTGCTCACTGACAAATAAAGGGCTAATTAAAGTTATCATTAATTTGCTTTTTGTGTGATTCCCCGGGGCTTTCCACAGGCAGACAAGCATTCACACTGCCTTTTACTGTACCTCTTCAGTTGCATATGGAAAGAAAAATGTATACAGGGAACTAGTCTCAAAAGCAGAAACCATTGCTTCAGCTCTTATTTTTTCCCTAACTAATCCTTCTTGAAGCTGGAATCAGTACTGATGGAGGGAGATTACTCAAGCTCTGGCTACTGAACACCAATACCTGTTTGCCTCACATTTTATGACCAAGTCAAAGATGTTTTTTAGCAAAGGACAGAAAAGGGAGAAATTTTTTCCTTTGTCTCAGGTTGATTACATTAACAACTGTCCAGCAGAACAGGAAATTTGGTTTCTGGCCATCTCTAACAGAGCAAAGAATTAAAGCATACGTTTTCTTATCCTTTGACTCCTTTGTCAAGGTCTAGTATCCCATGTTCTGGAAAAACCGCTCCTCCGAGATTTATGTTATGGTGTATCATCTATATGTTGAAACTGAAGCATCTGCTAATAAAACCCTTTATTTTGTCTCCTCTAGCTTGAGAAAGTTCAGACAGTTCTGAATCAGAAGTGTTTACAGCTCTGTCAGTTACAGCTGCAGAGGCAGAGCAAAACACAACACAGGCAGCAGACTCCTCACTGAACTCAACATCTTGTCTCACCCTCAAAGCAATGAAGAGATCAACAGCTCTGTAGGAGATGATAGGATCACTGCAGTATCTAGATTTGCTAATCCCCACTTCACACTGCTTTAACCTATTTTACATTAATCGCTGCATTTATATTTTACGAGACCATTGCACTACTTCTTGGACAAGCAGTTTTTGACACCAGTGTGTTTCTTTCTGCCAGGAATGCGCATCGTGGCAGACAACTTTAAAACTGCACACACTTAAAGCTGCACAGAGACAGGAATACAGACATATGAGATGCTCCAATTTAGAGAGGCCCAGCACTAGAAGCTCTTCAACCTGTCATTAACCACTGTCAGAGATACTACCAAAGCTCAGTGCTATTACCGAGATTTTGCAATGAAAAACGTCTGGTAGGAGACACCAGCTTCCCTTTTTGAAGAAATTAAGTGTTCACTTGAGTAAAACATTAATAAATTTAACCAAGTATTTAAAGATGACACTCAGTGTCTTAGGTCTCAGTGAAGCCTCTGAAATGCCAATGATAAGCATCAGTAAGCACCAAGTCTACCTTGAATTTTTTTAATTTAATACCATCAAATAGTTTCAAGGCAAGTCCACATGTAAAGTGTCCCATTTACAGTCTGTGAAATTTAAATACATATATATATATATAAAAGTATAGCTCAGCAAGGCATTTAAGACTGGATTTTCCAGACAGTAAGCCTGGAAGCCCAGAGTAAAGAAAGCAGGAAACTGTCCATGGAGAATAGAGATGTGTCATACAGACACTGCTGAAAGGCGTAATTCTATCTGCTATCAATACAACTCTGCAAAACTTTGCTCCTTTCAAATAAAAGGGAAAGAGGTAAACCACAATGCTTTTGAGAACACTATCTGAGCTTCTTGGATGCTTCTTCTGTACTCTGGGTCCTACCTTGGCACATTCTCCAGCAGGAACAGGGCTGCGTGCCATGGTTTTGCAGTCACTTGCAAACAAACCACAGAATTACCAGCAGGTAGTTCTAAACAGGAAAAACAGTGCATTTCAAAAATCACAGACTGAAGAAAAATGATCCACTTTCCTGCAGAAAGGAGGCTAACCTTAATTCAGTCATATACTTTTGAGACCTTTATTAATAACTCTTTGGAAGTAGATCTCCTTTGTAACTGCGTCTGTAGAGACAGAGTTAAGGAAAAGCATTCCCACTCTGAATGCTTTTCCAGCTAATGCTAATGCTTTTCCAGTTCTTAAACAACATTTGGCTACCAAGCATGGATAAAACCAGACTCACAAGAATGTAGGAGGGCACACAGTTGGGACAGCTGATCCCAGCTGGCCCAAGGGATATTCCATACCATATGGATCATGCTCAGCAACAGAACCAGAGGGAAGGTTGGTGGGGAAGCTGCTGCTGGGGAACTGGCTGGGCATTGGCAGGTAGTTGGTGGGAATTTTTTCTATTGCAACACTTGCCATTTTATTTATCACTCTTTGTTATTTTCCTATTCATTACAATGTAGAATTATTTTATTTCAATTATTAAACTATTCTTATCTCAGCCCACGAGTTTTCTCACTTCTACCTTTCCAATTCTCTTCCCCTCATCTTCCTGGAGGGAAGGAGTGAGTGAGCAGTTGTGTGGTGCTTAGTTGCCAGCTGGTATTAAAACACAACACAGCCACAAAAAGAGAGCTGCCATAAGCGAATAAAATCACCAGAAACTAAATAGGAAGGTATGGCAAAAGAGAACAACTATTTCTCTCTAAATTATGATGGCATTACAAGAAAACAGAAAACCCACTGCAGCTTCTATTGGAATAAACTGGTTTTCTGTTCTCCCCAACTCTTCTCCATGGCTCCTTTGACCCAGATCCTGAAGGACGGGGCAATAGCCCTGCAAAAGGGAATAGCGACTGCCATTAATGCTCCAGACAAGAGAAACACTGCAGAATGTCTAGAATCGACTTATGTCTTAGAGCACATGGACATGAGATGTTGGTAGATTTGACTGCATATAAATAGAAAAGGAAGTACTTCTGTAGGATTTCAAACCACAGCTTACTCTTAAAAAGACACTTCCAAGAGCCATCAGCATCTTGAACAGAGCTAAGAACCTCTATTTATTTCTCTGTTCTCCTCCTCCTTTTCCCAAAAATTACAATTTTCCCCAATTAAAGAATGTTTAGACCTATCTTTCAACAGATTTCTCCCACAGGAGGCTAGGGATCTTGTAGTGCATTATGAGTACTAAATTGGAAGCCATTTTTCAATCATCTGATTTAGCTGGAACAGGGCAGTTACAAATAACAGTAACAATAAGCAGTAAGAGTTTTCTGATAAATGCAATTCAGAAATCAATACTGTTGTCCCCTGCAATGGTAAACATGCCATTCACAGATCCCGAGCATCAAATCAAGACCTATTTACAAGGTTGCCCCTGAGACAAAACCCAGCAATGTTACATGGGGTAAGTTGCTCTTTTCTCCCCTGCTGCTGCAGATACAGGAAGCCTTTGTTTGGGGGACACAGAAAGCAGAGGGAGAAGAGGAGGAGGATGGATGATGCATACAACAATAACAAACACTGCTCTTTTCTACTACTAGAGCACCTGCTGCCTCCATCAGTTCAGGCTCATCCATTATGCAGCACACCAGTCCTGACAGTTCCAGAAGCTCTGAAGACATGACAGACCTGACCAGGAAGCAAGACACAGAACCAGCACCTCTCATTATCAGATCAATGAGCCTCACTGGCGCTCATTCTCTGCCCTGTTAATTGTTGGGTGAAACAAATACTAGGAACAATTAGATTAAGAGTCTTGTTCAAATAAAGTCAGAGAAATAAGAAAAATTTGTCTTTTACAAAATTTAACATTTTAGTTTTGTAGAAAATAAATTCCTGAGGGAAAAAAAACAAACCCTGACAATTATTTTAACTACAGTTACTTATATTTTTACTCATAATGGATATCATGTAAGGCCTGAAATGTATGGAAAGGAATGTAATTATTTCACCATAATGCCTTAATAGTAGAAGAAGAGGCTATTAAAAATATGCTTAACATTTCCAATCTAAACAATAAGAACTGCAAGTTTCAAAACATTTGCTACATTTCTACAATTCCAAGAAATCTTTTCAGTCAACCACTTCCCTGACAGAATCAGACCTGTCCCAAGGACATTTTCACCCATTCTTACCAATCCAGAGTACCCCACTCATGTCAAGAGGGCAGCTCAAATGCCACATTAAACATGATGCACTGGCAGGAATCTACATTGAAAAGCATATTTAAATATCATCAGAGTTGGATTGCAAAGCACTTTTAAGAATTAGTGAATTTACAGTTTTCAGATGTCAAAATGAGAGGAAAAGGTATGATTGGCTGAAGTCCTTCATCATTACATTGGTTTTCCATGTACCTCCTGACACTCATGTACACTCAGCTACCTCCTTCTAATTTAAAATAAAAGAAAAATCCACAGACCTTGAAACTCATCATTAGTTAATGATATAACTATATAAAAAAGGGCAATGTTTTCTTTAAGTTACTTTCCTAAATACACTGTTTTCAAATTTCACATATTATTCAAATAGATTAAATTAAAGGCAAATAAATATCATCATCTTTCGCTGTTCCTTTTTAAAAGCATATAGTACTGACAATGCTCTGCAGCACTCTTCAGCAGCATTGTATGTGCAACCATGGACGAATACTGCTGTCATACAAATTGGAAAATTAACCAGAACTGTCAGAACAAGAATACCTGCCTAATCTACAAGCAAAATTATACACAATGAAAGGAGGGAAAAGAATCAAACAAACCCTACAATTTATTTAAATAATTCATATATTCTGTGTATCAACCACAACACTCTTTTGAGAAGGCATTCACTTATAAGAATTGTATTTCTCTCCTGTTGTTTTTTAATGTGACAACGTATCTGCATGACAGCAGGAGCTTTGTTGTTGAGTTCACATGCTCAAACAGTTTTTCAGTCCTGTCTGTCTGCAAGTGCACCAAAGCCATATTAAAACCTGGGATAACCCCTGCGATGTTTTAAAAGGGAAAGCTCAGGAAGAACCCAAAGCTTCTTTCTCTGGCTAAAATTAAAAGTGTCTCTTGCAATCAGCTGATTTTATTAGGTGCAAATTCTAAACCTCTCATGCTAAATATTGCCCAGCTTAGGCTGGAAGAAGCAGTCACCTACAGCAAGCTACCAGGGACAGCTGTTTGATAACAACCTGTCATCTGGAATTAAGGGCAAGTGTTTAAGGCTTCCCATGAGAGGGGGAAAAAGAAACGGAAAAACACAAAAAAGAAATTGACACAGGTTTATTTGCTATGAAAGCATCATTGACACCTCTCTGAAATTTGGGCAGTTTCACCTTAACAGTCAATCCAGTTTCTGAATCTTTGCTTATTTTTCACTCCATGACTAGGGGCTCAGCAGAATATGAAAAGGTTTATGCGGAGTTGGAGAGGCTGCTGGAAACTCAATGTTATTTTGCCAAGACTGATCTGGTGAGACATTTGCGACCACCACATGATTTAACTATGCCAGTTAATCTGTCTTAAAGCTAATTTGTCTTCTGGTATCAAGCCCACCATTGCTGGGTTTGTACATGAGAAGCACTAGATATCTGAGTATGAGCTGTCTCATTTTATCCAAAACAGGAATATCAGCACACCCTCTGACCATCTGTTTTTCCCATACCCTGAAAACTTGGTCAAATAATTTTAAGACCAGTACTTTCGTAGTGTTTTGCATACTCTGCACTCTGACTCCACATTTTAAAAAACACTGTTAGAAAATTTCTCCCAATTGGCTTGAAATGATACTTGCTTATACTTGTCATTCTCTACCTTTCAAAATACCACTGATTTTTACTGCTCAGCAATGAAACAATATATTTTTATGTTAAAAGAAAGTTAATTTTCCTGCTGCCTCAACACTTGGTGCATGACAGCGGCAAGGGGGCGGAAGGAAGAGAAGGGTAACCGGTGTTAGATGCTTTAATTGCATAGTATTGCATCCCATAAATTTTGTGCATTTCACTTTCAGATGAAGTCTGATGAATTTCTCTGGTTTCCTAAAGTTTTGACTTGGGCAAACATAAGAGAAGACACACAAGGATAAAAATAAAGTTGCAGACAGAAAGTACTTTATGCATTAGGAGTTACACGTAAGTCTGTTTGATGCAAGTTAAGTCCTATAGAAAAGCACAGCTGCTGTCTCCAAGAGTTAGAAATACCACATTCATACAAACTCTAGCAACATAAGAAGAGGCCTCACATCACTTATTCAAGTGATTTCATTTTTATCTTGATAAGCTGACACCACATAATGCAAAGGCATTTGCATTAGTACAAAATTATCAAGTTAAATAAACTGTGTCTCAAGAACTAATTATCTCTTGCCTGTCTGAAGAATCATTACATAATGGAACAAAATCGGATGTCTACTAATATGAAAAAAACAGATTTGACATCAGAAAAAATAACAGTATTTTTGTATATTTCACATCCAAACCACAAGCCAGCAAGTATTCTATTTTTTTCCAAGACTAATAAAAGTTAAATTACTTTGCGGTCTTTGGTTACTGGGTTAAAACCAGATATGCTGCTTTAAAACTTTGTCTTTACGTAGCAGGGTTTACAATTTAATCCAGACAGCAAATGCAAATGAACACTGAGACATTTGAAGCTGGGGTTTGAACACTGCTCAGGACCCCTCTACCTAGATCTGAACTGTCTCTTGAGCCATTTCACAAAAGCACATTCTCTCCATAATTCAGTTATGCTATTTTGTCCCACTCCCTCTCCAGCTTAACCCCATCCAACAAGACCAGTTTTGGCCACTTGCTAGAAAAACTGAAGCAGAATTCTCTAGAGACAAGTATCAGATTAAATTATCTTATTTTTTCTCAGTTTAATGGCCTTCTTTTGTGCTTCAGATATCAGGGAAGATGGAATGGCTCTGTAAAATCAAACAGGCAAATTAAATAACAAATATACCGTCCCTTGCTACGTCATCAACAGACAGTGATATCTTTTTCAGACTTTATATGTAGAAGAAGGCCACTGCACCTAGATGCAAAAACCTGCCATTTGTGTCTTCTACAACATTTTTCAAGTTAACCTTTGCAAAGCTGAGCAGAGGGGCTTACTAACATAAAAGGCAAGGTCTTTTCCCAGACTTGTCCAGGGAAGGTCAGTGACCCACATGATCACACAGCACCCATTAGTCTTGTGATTTATTCTTATGAAATAAACTCCATGAGATAATGAGGAAAAACCCCAGTAAACAGAAAGACCAGAAACCCAAACTGATGCATTTAGATGAGCTGTCACAACTGTGCAGAGGAGATAAAACCAAAACTGAAAATACAAAGCTTGTTTCAATCTATTCCTAATGCTAACCTAACTCATGATCCCTTCACCAACACTGCCATAGCCCTCTTCAAAAGCAGCTCTGGTTTGCTTTGCCATGCATGTACCATTTTTAATAATTTCCCTCTTGCTATTATATAGTCACAGTAACACCGTCCCTCTAGTTTATCCAGTTTTCTATGCTCAGAATAGAAAGGAAATATTTCCACTCAGGAGAGAAAACTAATGTCTAGATAAATGTCTGTCTAGCTTCCATTCTGGTTTCTGGTCAGTTTTGAGTTAGGTGTATAGTACTTGATCCCAAGGTAATAACAACTGTCCCAACTCCTATTAAGATAAGTGAAAACAAAGCCATTCAATTCTCAACTGTGCCTTGACCAGTTTAGCTATTTGCAGAACATTTCTGTATCAGGGTTAGAGAAGGTGCTACCTCTGCAGCTAATAACTCCCACGTAGGGCAAGAAGGTTGAGACTTGCTGCTCCTTTCAAATGCCCTGAAATAAACAAACCCCTTTGTTCCTTCCCCTTGTAGTAACAAAAGTGACCAGATGGGAAAAATCAAACAAAGGTTTTCCTGATTATACTAATTTTATTATAAACAGCTGTTTTTTCTCCAAGTCATTGTTAGATCTTACATAATTTCTTGATGGTCTTATGCACAAAAGTCTATCAACAATCATTTTTATTTCTATGTATATAAAAGGCTTTTAAGTCTTCATATTGTTCATTTGCATTCATTCATCAGCTAAATACAACTAACAATTCAGCAGACAAGATGATCTCTACAACTAACACATTTTACAGGTTTTATCAGTTTGCAAATTCACAGAGCAGCCTCCCAGGGACCAACACTTACATGTCTCACAATCAAAACAAACAACATCTGCAGTCCTCAGAAGATACTTAGTAAACAAAACAAGGTGTGTGCTGACTACAGCATTAGCATAAACAAATACCACTATAATAATTTTTTCCCATACTTTAGAAGTCGGAACTATTTCCAGATTCTCAGGAACAAAACACAACCTGAATCTCTGCTCAAAGTCACCTTAATGCTGGGAATCAACCCCTCAAAAGGACTCTGAAAGAGTACATTTCAGAATTAAAAAACCCAGCAATTTGACATAATCACCAAACAAGGTATTAATGAGGCTGTTTGCGATTAGCTTGGAAAAAAGAAACATCAGCAATAAACCTGCCAGATCTTAGGCTGACTGCAACCCCAGAGAGTCAGAGAGAGCTGAGAAATATTGGCAGAGCCTCCCAACTGAGGGTGTGAGAAAGGAGAGGAAGTGGAAAGTGAAAGGGTGATGGTTTCCCAGCCCCTTCCAAGGTTTTTGTCTGCAGAGTGTCTGTATGTGTTAGCGAGCCCCCGAGGTTCCGCTGCTAACAGTGTGGCTCGTGTCCATGTGTGCCATGTGTGTGACCAAACAGGCCCTGGGGCACCACGGTGGGCACCCGACTCAAATCAGAAACTTCAGGCTCACCAGTATCACTGGCTGCCACATCTAAGCCCTGTTAAGCAAATTACTCATGTTTAATTCTATTTTTATATTCACTAAATCTTAAAAACCAAGTAGCAAATTAGAAAAGTCTGAAGAACTTAACTGGTTTTGAACACTGAACATAACCTGTACTGAAAATTTTTGAAGGAAGATGCAAAATAAAAACAAACTTAAATTTTTAAAATGTGTTTGGAAACATTTCAGCTGCTTTCCTTCTAGTATTTCACATGTAACTATTTGTGGTTTAGCTAGGAATTTTTTAATATTCATTTGATTCAATGAACAGATGCCAAGGCTTCATCTCAAAAGTCTCTGTAAGAGTTTAATTTATTTTTGAAAAGGAGGTAATAGGCTTTAAATATCTAACTCTTCTTCAGAAAAAAAGCCCAGAAAAAAAACTCAGCCAAAGGTCAGGCTTGTTGAACACACATATCTATGAAATTCAGATCAAAACACTGCTTCCTGCAATTAAAACATTTGCCACATTTCCCACTGGGCTCAAAATTCAGTCCTTTTGCTGTTGAGACAGAGGGAAAATTTGAACTCTTTTCTAAAACTAGGAGTTTAGAAACATCCAGCTGTGAAACTTCTGAGCTACATAGAGCCACACCAAATATACGCGTGCTCTGGAGAGGTCATCCTCCTTGTTACTCATATGACCAAGGGACGAGATAAAAACAGTTATTTGATCCAAAAGTCAGGAAATGCAATTCCCTGTTAGACTCTAAGCCCAAACCCACATTCCAGCAGCTCCCTCAGCCACTGCTGGACCAGCCCAGCACCACCCAGCGCACTGCTGGGGACCTTCCTGAGCCCCTGTCACGCCAGCTGTCACCACCATCAGCTCCCGCCAGGGCTCCCCTTCCCCATGCCACCACCAAGGGCTGAAAGGAGCTTTGCAGCCACTCCCAGCCCGACTGTGAGGTTGTCAAGGAATCCCAGAGAGAAGTGGAACTCAGCAGGAGGAGGGCAAACATTACAGCGACAAGTTCCCCTGCAGTTATGATGCCTAAGACACAGGTGTCCAAGTCCAGTTTGCATCTCAGCCACAAGTTGCCTGGTTAGACAAAAACGTCAGCATATCCATTGCATTGCACAAACCCAGATTCTTGGCCAGGATTTTCAATCTCTTTTTGCATGGGGACACCTTTTAGTTGTTTTTTTAAAATATTACATTTGAGGTTAGCTATTTAATTAGCATATTGTTTAACAAAACAACATACCTCTCACCAGCTTTTAAAATCTAATTATTTTTCTGGACCAGTCTCTCATGTTGTACAGTTACTTTATACAAATCAGGCCACCCAATTTGCAGGTATAAGCACTTACATATTAGAGGTAGAGGCACCCTTGACAACAAAAAAAACAATTCAAATCTGTCAGACTAAGCAGGACACACAAAGAAAGGAATGTAGGAACCTTGGACTAATAGTTCTGTAAAAACAAATGCTAAATCTCCTCAAATGTGTTATTAATTAAAAATAAGTCGCTTCTGAAAATTGAGTATTTATTTGGAAATTCCCTAAAACTACAGAAACAAACAGAAAGCTTTCTCTACAGTTAAAAGTTAAAATTTCTTTCCCTACATAGAATACACTGGTCATTTTGTTTTAAGAAATTAATGTATGATTCAAAAAAACTACTCTCAGTTCCTGAGGCTTTTACTAGTTGTTCAGCTAAAAAACAGGCACACAAAATACATTTCATATACCAATTTGCAGTTGCCACCTCAGTTGCTCTGTCCAGAGATGAGCTCTTCTCTGCTTCTCAAATCATTGACACCGGTAGCCAGCTTTTTTTCCTCACATTTTTCTTCCTCTCTTCTCTCAGAACAATTCCCACCTTCTGCAACAGCACTTTTCAGTACTTCAGAAAACTATACAGAATTCAATTCAGCAGGTTCTCAGATCAAGTCACGGCTGATTACAGCATCCTGTTTATCCTAGCGTGTCTGAATACAGAGAATATTCTGTTTAAATTTATACAAAATGCAGTAAACTGGAACCAAGAGATGTAATGGCAATCTACACATCACCTTTTGAAGTAAATGTTGTTCTAAGGAATAAAAAAGAACATAAGCATTTCCTCTTCCACCATCATGGCAATATTACTTTATCTTGTGTTATTCCCAGATGGCCACTTGTGTAATTTAGAGGATCTACTGCAAAAAATCCCTCATGTTTGGAAAGGCCCTTAGAGGCCAAATAGTTTCTGTCTCAAAGTTGAATCAAACATATCAAATTCAAAATATTTGAAGTTTATTTAAAATAAAATTCAATAATATTAAAATGTTTTTACATTAACCATTGCCAAGAACACCAGTCAACAGCAGTGGTCATTCTTCCCTTAGTAAATCCACAGAAAACCAATCCAAAAATAATAATTTAAAATATAAAGAAATAAGTTAAGCAGCTTTTTCTGTAATTCTGCTCTAAGCTTCTGTACTCTCATGGAACTAGCTCTGAATATATTGACGTTTTGTTTTATCAACCTAAAAACCCCACACAAGCAGTTATACTGATGCAGAATAGCCTGAAATCACTTTACACTGTCTTTGAAGGAGACCACAGGAGGATGCATAGCAAGCACAGACCACTGAATATCATGATTCCTTGTTCAATGACATGGAAACCAATAAACAACCTCTTTCTGTATCAGCATTAGATATGGATTTATTACTGACTCTGTTAAGAATTGGCTTCTATTCTACTTGAAATTCTCACACTGAACTAAATGAGCTTTTTTTATATAAAAAAATGCTTTTATGAAAGAAATAATGTAGTCTGCTATATGTGGGAATTAAAAACTAGCAGACATCTAAATCAAGTGTGTACATCCAAAGACAGCTACCAGCAAAATGCCAAGACCACTAAGCCACAGGATCAAAACACACACATTTCGACTATAGCGTGAAAAAACATCCCCAAAACTCCTTGAGCTTTGAAATGTTACAAATGAATACATGATACAGCAGAATGCATCATCTATGGAAGTCCACTTGCATAACACAGGACTTAACGGGTTTAAAAAAAACAACATAACACTAAGTAACCACTGGCTCACCAGCCACCCAGAACCGCATAAAGGTGTGTGTTTTCCTCAAAAACTCTGGACTGGAGTTAACTGGAGTTAAAGACCTACTTGTTCAGTAATGGCATCTAAAACGATCCTTCTAAAAGCAGATTTTAAAAACTGAGGTACATACAAGCTGCTGTCCCTTTCTGCCTATCCTTTATACACCTTTAGAAGTTGAATTTAGCTAGTCTGTGTTTGCAACTGGAGTCATAAAAACCTTATGCTGAAAACTCCTGTGGTAAGGGAGAACAGTTTTTACAGCTGAATATACTCTGCCAGTTTAATTGCAAAAGAAAAACAAAAATAGGAAAAAAAAAAGAGATAAAAAAGGCCAAGTTGCTCTTTTTGTATCTCATGCAATTTTTATTTCTCCTTCAATTTCTTTGATGACCAATGAACTCTGCAAAAAGTTCTGGTGGCTACTTTACCCCTCTATTTAAGTCCTTAACTTGCAATTTACTAAAGCAATTATAATTAGCTTTGGGAGATATGTACCATGTATATCTGAATGACTTGTTATTTGTCCCAGGGAAAGAACAGTAATAGAGCAGAATTGCTCCATGCAGTACAAATGAAAATGAAATAATATCTGTTTAGCAGCCAAATACATCAGAGATTCATGTTTTTCACATGACAACCATGGTACAAAGTAGATTATTAAAAAAACCAAAAAACCCAAAAAACAAACCTGTGCAATTTCCCCTTTTACTTTCCCTTCAGAAAATGTTTGCTAATGCATTCTGTTTGTTCCATGTCAGACAAAATCCAAGCACCTAAAGACAAATATCTACATTTTTTTTCTACATTTGTGAAAATCTTATTATTTTGTTCATCCCAAATAGATAACTAATTCCTCTGCCTTAAAGACAAAATAATTTATATTCATCCAAGTGTCTTAAGTCCTATTCTCTCCATTTTAAACAATACATTTAAAATTTTAATTTAATTTTTTTCTCACCAATATTGTTTCATTTAGTTATGACACCCTAAATATTACCTGAAGCCAAACCAGCCTTTACTTCACTCCCATTCATTTAGTGCTAGCTTTCCAAAATTCATGAAGGTGGCTGTCAGATAAAACAGACAGGACTCCTTAACAGAGGCCCAACGAGCATTCAGCTACAGACCATGAAGTCACAGGGAAATTTCCAATGCCAAGCCAAAAAGAAATATCTTTTCACCCTTTTGTCAAACTATCAGGTTAAATTGCATATTTTGCAAACAATCTTACACAATTAGTATGTCACCAGCATGCTTCTGTTCTATTACTTGGGGGCAGTACAAAAGATTTCTAAATTTCAAATTGTCCAGCAGTATCTCAGCCTGGCTAGGCACATCCCAGATTCTCCAAAGTATTTTATTTAGAAGGCAATGTTGTAAAATGTACTCTGGCACCTTCAACCTACTTTTCACACTTCAGAGCAACACTAAAAGGATTAGAGGATTTTACCAGGACGCAGAGATGTTTACCTAGAAGCAGCAGCAGCAGCAGTATAAAAAGACTAAAGCTGTGCTCTGTGTGTCTGTGTGTGTGTTTTCATCCTTCTGAGCCTCCTTTATTTATGAAATTAATCATCCCTAATAGTAACTTACTGCTGAACACGAGCTGCTCTTGACAACATGGGAAAGACTAGTGTCTTGATCCTAAGAATCTGTGATACTCCACACTAAGTGGATGCCCTTTTAGTAATGACTAACTCTTCCCTTCACCAAACAGACCGGGGGTGGAGGGTGGAATGTGTTGCTCTTTTCTTCTGTCTTCAGGCAGTTCTGCTGGAGGAATGCTGAAGAAACACCATCTTTCTCATCAAGCTCTCAGTTACATCGTTGTCTCTAAGTAAACCTACAAAAATTGTCTACACCTGCTTTAGCTTGCAAAATAAGCACTAAGTGTATCTCAGGTAAGGATGTCATTTAAAGCAGGTAGTCTCTGTAAAATAATGGAATCGATTCTGAGTATTATCAGCTTCATTTTGTATCATGCTTACACTACCATTCTTTTGATGCATATAAAGGACAAGGTATACTTCCTGTATAAAATCTGTCATTTGGCACGTAGCACCAACTACTTCATTCTGTTTTCTCCAGTTAGCAGTGTTACTCCCCATCCAATTAAAAGAACAGAGTATGTTTAGTTTATGACCATTCTAGCACACCAACAAACAATTTTTGTGATCAGTGAGAAGATTTAAAGAATGCATAGAACATAATATTTTGCATTATGTATGAAATTCCGGATCATTAACCTCTTAAGAAGCAAGTCTTCCACACAGCTTCCCTTGGACAGAAATTCAGACAAGTCTTTCTTATCCAAAAGTAAATTGGATCATCACCTCAGGAAGCAGCCTGCCTACCAGGGAAACAAGTTGGCAGCCACACATATGAGCATCAGTCTATCAATAGACAAAACCACAGTTGAAAGGCAATAAATACTGTTCTTTACAATTCATGCTGATTACAAGTAAACATAAAGGACAAAGACAACTCCACCTCCCAACAAATCAAAAGTCGGTTCACTGGCTGCTGAAAAGCCTTGCTGTATGAAGAGTCAGGAAATGAAGGGGTTCGTATCCACAAGTAAAATAAACTGAAAAGCAAATGCCCTTGAAATATAATTTCAGAAGAAATGGAAATTATATTCGGAATTGGAAATGGGTATGTAATCGATTTTTTACATACACATGAAGTCTTTAATGGCAGTATATTTTCAATTATATTTCAGGGATGGCCTATTTCTGGTTTCCCATTACAACCTGTGTTAATAATTCTCCAGTGAGCCTGGGGCCAAGACACTACCTCTTCCTACATGGAATATATTACACTATAATAATTATACATACGCTCATGAGTTCAGTTTTGTACTCTTCTTTTTTTTTTTTTTCATTCTTTATCAAAAGATTCCCAAGGCAGGACTAACTGCTAGCTCACCCAGAGGAATTGTTTCCACTCTTAACCCATTCAACCTCCTGTTCTTGAGAGTGTTGAGCTACATGATTGTTAAACATTGAGGAGCATTTGGAACCAGGAGAGTTTTAAGTCAAAGAACAACACTGACAGGAATAGGTGCAGTTGTAGATGCAACCACTGATAGATGTTAAAAATATATGTTGAGTTTCTCATCCTCTCTAGTCTTGCATAATGAGGTCTCTCCACTAAAACTTTCCTAGTGCTGACAGCAGCCAAGATTTTGGCCACATCCATATACAGCAAGTTTCCTCTCACGACTACTGTAGACCCATGAATTTGTGCAGTGCTCTTTTGTGTGCCTGTGCAAACTCTGAACTGCAACACACTGGGTTTTGTTGGTAGTATCTCAAGTCTGAAATTCAGAAGTGAATGAAGATACAATCATTCTTTAGGTTGTGAAGCACAGTCAACCCCATCGCAGAGGAAAGTCTAACAGGTTAGATAAGCTAAGAATAGGTCCAAATCAAGGCAAACAGCTATTTTTCTCCTATCTGAAATCACATAACTGCTCAGGGGTGCTGAAACATAATAAAAAATACAAGGATGAAAACCAATAAATTAACAACACTGTTTTCATCAACATGTTTAGATACTATGCAATAATCCTGGAGTACATACACACACCAAAAAAAGATCAATACTGACCAGCTGCCCTAGTTCTTTGCATCTTATACATTGAAAAAGAAAAAGACTGCCAGAAAAAGAGAGCCTATGATTATGAAGGTAAAGATCACAATTTATGCTGCATCTTAGAAGACCAGAGAGGCAGACTAAATACTAACACCAGCTTTTTAGTGCTTACCTTCAAATTCACTCTATTTTTTTACTACTGCAGTGCAAGCTATGTAGAAATATTAAATATAATTTTAAAGACCTCTTATGAATGTAACACCTGTATTAGCATGTTCATTAGAAGTTAATATTGGTAGATCTTGTTTGAACCACAGCAGAATTTGCACACAGAAATCTGAAGTATTTGATAATCCCTACCAACTGCAAGAAATTCAATAAGCCCTAAAACCTGCAAGCTAAATTAGGCGAATGATTAATTCTTTGTAGGTCCTTTGAGAGCAGCTCCTATATACAAACACATAGCCCCCCAAATTACTTCTGTATGGAGTGCTTGTAATTCTAAGAAGAAATGTCCAAAATAAGCACACATTTCCGAGAGTTGCTCTGAAATGCCAAGTGGACAGCCCATGTCTAGAACAGGTAGTTTAGATATTTAGAAAAGGAAATATGAGCTACCAAAGAAATCCTCAATTCCACAGCAGTTTTTCTTCATGAAGGACAAAAGCGTTGCCTGAAAGACAATGTGCAAACACAGCCTGGATTGCCAGATCTTAGATATCATGTTCCTTAGAACAGACAAATTCTGCTCCAGGCAACTCTGAAAGTTGATTTTAGTCTTTAGGTAAAAGAAATGGTGTGCACAAATAATGAACCTCAAATGCTTTACTAGTCACAAAGAACAAAGCCGTGTTTCAGGAAAATGGCAGTAGAATAGCTGACAAAGTACATACCTTCAATGCATTTTATGTCCCATTTTGTAACAAACAAAAATTAGTATATGACATCACTGTGGATCAGTTGTATGTGAAATCACTAACTGATCAGTCATGGACCAGGTTACACATAAAAGTGTGAAATTGCTTTTATGTTTTATCAAAAAAGATTACAGTAGGCACCACATTCCCACTGATTTCACATGTTTTGGTGCTTATTCACAGTAGAGAGGAGTGGAGAATCACAACCTCTAGAAAATTTTTACATGGAGATGACTGCATAGACCAAAAAGGTCGTGACCAAGCAGGCCAATGTAGTCCGACAATCAAAAGTCTTTGTTGCAAAGCTCCATGATCCAGCTCACGCAAGGACTCTTGGCCTCATCTCTCAGATTCTTAAGTTGACAGACTGAATGCCCTGCTCTGCTGTTGGAAGACTGCTAAGAAAATCTTGCATCTTTCACTAGTTCATTCTTTTGCACTAGTCATCATCCAACACATGCAGCAGCTGGATAAATAGAGGTTTGCACTGAACAGAAGGATTTATTTTGATTTGCAATGAAAACCATTACTGGCCATAACAGCTCACCTGATATGGAACCAATAATTTTAAACTTCACGCATCAAAGGAGTCTAAGCACAGAATCCAGCCTAAGTTCTGGCATTTATGCCTCTTAAGACACATATTCAGCAGAGAAATACTTCCCACTTTTGCACGTGTGAGACTTCTCATACCTGTGTTGCAGTCTTGACTAAAACAGGATCCAAAAACAATACTAGCCCTAGGCAAAGAGTTAGGGAGTGGGTTTTTGTTTTGTTTGGGTTTTTCCATGAGGAAGCAATGATCCTCCTTAAAAGGAATGCACTCTCTTCCCATGTCCTTTTTTCTGGGGTTTTATTACATACTTAATGGACAGCAATGGGCACTTGACATCTTCAACCATCTCATTCTCAATTAAAAGCTTAAAGGCTGCTTGTGGACAGAAGCCAGAGAAACCATGTTCTGGACTTTATGTTTTTTTTATCATCCCTTTTCGCCTCACAAAATAAGTGTCTCTAACAGAACCAAGATATGTAAAGTAGCTGTGAACCTATACAAGCCCAGCTAATGATAACTACATAAAGTTGATGACAGAAGTGAGTCAGGATGGCTTTTGGTATACCATGGCACAAACAATCAGATCCGTTATGTACATCTTCCTCTGCATTTAAACAACACAAAAAAATTAAAATCATACCAAACAACCAAAATGATCTCAGCCAAACACACTATGTCCTGTCAATGTGTAAAAGGACTAAAATGCAATGTAAGTCCACTGCAAAGCAAAGGGCTGTGGACACCTGCAAGATTTACAATGAAACAGAAAGCAAAATTCTAAGGAATGGCTCATGTAAAGGAAGCTGGCTGATTGCCAACAGTTGTAAGGGAAGAGGAGCAAGCATGGGATCTCAGATGAAACAGTGTTAAGTACACCTGTAGGTGGCTGGATGGATACAGTCAGGATGACCGCAAACTTCCTGACAGAAAGCTGCATTGCCACAAATCTAGGCAGATGCCTACAGAAAGACACAAGGAGTGGAAGGACCAGCCTTGGTCACAATGTGCATCTGCTGAAGAACACCAGTACCAAATGGCCACCAAATGAACTTAACAGTTACTAAGCTGTAGTCTTTCTGTCCAGTCTGTTTTCTACCTACCCAGCGGACTTCAGTCAATTGCTTTCTAACTTGTCTTAAAGAGCACTTTGGACACAACAGCAAAAATCAAGGAAAAGAACATTCACTGCACTGCCCTTATCCACTGAGCCAGTTATCTCACTACATAAGGCAAGCAAGTTAATCAGCCAAAATTTACCTGTGAAAATTCAAAGTGACTATTTCTAATCACCTCCTCATTCTTCATATAGCCTCAACCAGCTTCCAAGATAATCTTTTTCTGCCATAATCTTCCTGCAGACAAAGATTAGGTCAGTCCTCCTGTGTCATTCTCCTTCAGATCAGCCTCTTACAGGCTCACTCCTACAAGTTTCCTGAACAAGCTGAAGTCTGTTCTCCTGAAGTCCAGTTGGTTCCTTTATTATTCTTCTTTTCACTGACAGTTTTAAATGTCATCATTTCACAGCTGCAGCTGTCAAATCTGTCATCAACCTAAAATCCATTCTTAATTACTCAGGAGATGTGGGTCTGACAGAACAGCTCTGCTAGTGAGCTTGTTCAGTGCCAGTGTCAAAAGACTCAGAAGCAATCACCAGGGATAAGGGCTGCAGCTTCCACCCAACAGTTTCATCATGTGGAAAACCACATTTTTTTGTGTAAGATCTGGTGAGCTGACAGTCAGAAAGTACAGCATTCTGGCTTTGCTCTTCTCTCATGATGCACAGAGGAACCAGCTTTATGGAATAGAGGATTCAACACAGAATATTTCCTGGACACAACTTCAGGCATGACTTCTGTAAGGGCCCAGTATTTTTAGCAACCATCTGAATTATTTGGAGGCTGAAGACCTTAATTTAAGTGCATCAGGAACATGCATTTACATCAGTCTAGCTCTTCAGTATTTTTAAGAAAATGGAAAGAGAAGAAATGAAAGAGGCAGTCATGGAATTTGACAACACAGTCTTTGTTTATCCTTTTGAGAATCTCAATCTCTAGCACACACAGAATTTTCAGAAGGATTTGACTGTCACAGAGAGGAACAGGGTCCAGATGTCCACTACGCAAATAACAGAGCCAGTGTACAGTTGTCGGGAAGACAGAGTGAAATAAATCTGGTGTATTTATGTTCTGTTTGAGTATTAAAATATGATTGTTTGAGAAAGCTGAATGATTGTCTGGATTTTGACAACAGAAAGAAGGACTCTGAAAAACTGAAGACTGCTAAAAAGCACACTATGTCTAGACTAGTGTTCAAGTACTTTTTTTTTTTTAAGATCAAGTGTATATCAAGCAAGGATAAAACATGGAGGTCATCTTCTATAAGAAGACCTTCACCAGGAATCTTTTCCTCAAGCTATTCAAGTGGCAGAGTTCTGAAATCACTGAATAGGTCATCTCCTCTGCTTGGATGGACGCTCATACTACCATGGGTCACACAATTGTGATTGAGGGTCCTACAGAAGGCTGCAGCATTTTACACAGTTGCTTTGGGCCTTGGTGGACAACACGGTTCAACTTCTTAGGGCTTCTGCTCCCTGCAAAGCTGTCTCACCATTACCTAGGAGCAGACTCTCAGGAGACATGCACACTCCTTTTCCAAAGTGGCTTCATGTCTGCTCTTTCGATAGTCTACAGTAAAGACCATTCAGCTGAAGAGAGAGGTTTGCCAGTATTATTTTTCAGTCAATTCCTTTCCCAACTTAATGCTGGTAGCCCTAGCCATACTTTGAGCTTACTTTCCAAAGCAAGAGAGCTGTATGAGAGTCAAAGGTGGGAAATAAAACTTTATACCATACTCCGCATGAAACATTGTATGAAAATGCTGAATCATCCAGTTTGAAGAAGTAGACCCAGCAGAGACATACACACCTCCAAGAGGACTTCTGGAGCAGCTATGCACAGAAATACCTTTTAGTATTTCCCAAGCTACCTTCCTGCTACTAAAAGTCACTCTGCATTTAAGGTCCAAGTTGGAAGTTCAAAGCAGACTACACAGATATCAGTGATAATTACTGAGAATTTCAGGAATGCATAATCTTTATTGACATCTGGAAAAACAGTTGTTAATACTAAGACCTAGAAATCCTTGCCAAAGAGGCTTAAAAATAAATAAATAAGGAACTTCAGTCATCTGACGTGCATTTGCAAAACTGCTGTGGAAAAAACAGAGTTGTCCCTGTGTTCTGTTCTCACAATGTCTTCTACAGCATTGTAAGAGTTGTACCAGGCCCACAGAACCACTGCAGTTTGGGTACAGGTCTGGAAAAGAAGTGTAAGAAAGAAAAACACTGAATGAACAAAAGGAAGGCCTGGAAAGCTTAATAATAATGCCCAATAATCCAGCTAGGTTGTAGCAGAGAGCTGAATCAACATAATTAGTGAGTAGAGCTGGCAATATTTTTCATACAGACATCTTACCTGACCCCCAGCATGTGATAACAGTTCTGTATGTTCTTTGTCTTTGCACTTTCCTGAAGGACAGAGTAGGTTTGCAATTTATACTCCCCCTTCCCCTTCCTATACTCAACATATTTGGTCATTAAAGTCATAGATTATGAGAGACAAAGCTCTGTACATCTATGAAGGTCCATCTATAATCATGAGGACACAATTCTATTCAAAAGATATGGAACACCCTTCATATGTTTTTCCTCAATAGTGTCCCTTCACAACGAGGGATAGAAAGACATGGGCTTACTTCTACCCAGTGACTGTCCTTCATCCCTTATCTCACACAACCACCTCTATCAAGCAGTATTAGCAAACAGTTTCTGAAACTTTCCAGATCCATTTACAAGCACAAATACTCTTAATAAATAGTTACAAATGTGTGGTCATAAAACTCACAGAGAATGTGGTGAAGGGATTGGAACAAAGGCATCAAAACAAGATGAAAGGCAACCAAATATAAAGGAACTTGAGAAAAAAGTTTCCTCTCATGCAAAAACAGGGAGGACTTTTGCAACAGCTGTTATCACTAATTACTGAAAGTCAGATAAATAGCATATTTAATGGTATTTAATCTTTAAAATGACATTCTATCTGCTCTATTTCATTTGAATTTGACCTGTAATATTAAACTAGTTGTATGTTTGAGTCAAAGTAAGCATTCACAAACTTGAGAAAGAGAACCAGTTCTATTTAACTACACAATATTGAAAACCCCTTCCACTATTGTGGAAAACCTACTAGGACTTAAGATTTTTAAAACCAGAAACAAAAATGTTGCAGTTTCCTTCATTATGAAATAGAATAGAATTTTCTGAGACCATCTTTTCAACTTAGTTATGACTGTAACATTTTCCTGGCTTATATAGTCATTCTGATGTCATTACACAGCCAGCGGCCTGTTTATTTTCATTTAGTTAAGACCAACCAAAATGTCTTGAGGTTGTTACATTACCAAAATGCACACATGGCAAAGGAGAAGGCTTCATGTGTATGCACAAAGAAAACAAGAAAATTAAAATAATTAATAGTTTAAAAATTCATGCAGTATCATTCAGAAATGAAAAATCTAAATCTTCTAATTACTAAGCCATCAGTACAGGGGACAAAAATAAAAGACCAAAGCTCAAACACAATTTGAATGCAACACCTGAGAACTATCTGAGATTTACCCATTAAATTATGTAAACTGTATTGAGAAAATGCTGTTAAAATCTTTTGATGGCTAGTTAGCAATACAAACAATGTAGCTGTCTCATAGACACAGCAACTTCTATAAATTGGCAGAAACAAGTTATGCCAACACATGCCCAACTTCAAACCGTCTAAGCTCAAATCAAGGGAAAGTCAAAATAGAATGTATTTATTTGGATTTAGTAGGACAAGACTAAAATATCCACTTCACACTGAAACACAGTTCCTTATTTTTACCCCCTGTGAAAATGTAAGGTGACTCTAAAAAGCCCCAAAACCAAAAGTGCTGTCAATGAGTTCTTTGCTCCCCTCTCCTTTCTGCTCCTGCTATACCCAAGACACAAGTCTTTCACAACATTATGCATACAGCCTGATGGATTCCAGAAAACTAACCTTTTCAAAAAGTTTTTCCAAGAAATGTTTTTGGCATGCTAGTGACAATTTCCTTTCCTTGACAAGCACTCCCTACCCACAAAAACTCTTGTTTAGTGCACAACTCCAGAGAACACCTGTGCTTTTTGCTCCATCCAGCAGATCCAATACTACATTCAGTCTCAGTGATCCAGCCCAAGGTGTACTCAGAGGACAAAACAGCTGTTCCATGATTTTCTTCCACATCATTTCAGGTAAAATACACCTGAGAATCAGCAAGTATTCCTATTGCCCTGAAAATGGGACGTCCTACTGAATTTAAAGCAAGCACCAGGTCTCAACCTTAAAACTAGATTTAGGACTAACAAACCATACATTTAAAAAAATATCTGACACCAAAACACAGGATTAACATGTGGACCAAGGTTTGCTCCTATCACAATGCAAAACCAATGAGCAAGCTGCAGAGAAAATAGGTTTTCCTCAGTGATGTTGTAACCTTTACAAAATTAACTCTGACAACAAAATGAAAATGTTTCAATTTGACCAAGATTTCCTAATGTCCATATAACAGTCTCAGTTCATGCTAGCTCAAAGCTAAAAGACTTGAAGACATGCTACACACCAAGACATATGTGAACTGAGACTTTCATAAAGTTTTTCATTGTTTATACAGTTGGTAACCATTTACTGCTAAAGGCAATATGCAGTAAAGGGTTTTTTGTTGAGGTTTTCCTTTCTCTTTTCTTTTTTTTTTTTTTTATGAGTTGATACCACATGTTTTCGCAGACAAAAGAAAAAAAATTCTTTAAAAGCCAAAGCAGACAGATTCATTTTGGAATGAAGCTTGCAAAACCCAATGAACCACATCTGCAGAGTAACTGCAGCAATGATATAAAGTGATTCTCATTCGTTCATAGTTCTGTGTACTAATGTAAAAGTTTATCCCCTTGTTTTAACACAGCACTGTCTCTGAAAAAGGCTCTTCCTGCCTTGGATACCATCTAATTAGCTTACTCCATACCCTGCTAAAACTGGTTAAACATTTCCACTGCATCCACCAAACCAGAGTCTACATCCCATGAGATTCTTTGTTGACACCTCTACAAAATTTAGTAACTCATATGAAACTGGGGCAGGCAAATGAATCACGAATAACCTGTAACTCTTGCAGTAAATTTCACTGGCTTGGAAAATTAAATATCTTGGACTAAAGCAGTTCCACAGTGAATTCAAGGAGTTGCACAAAAGTGCAACAGACTCCATCTCCCAGCTCTGAGCAGTTAAGCTGTCTCATTTCAAAGCAATTCCACAAGCTGGCTCTAGCTCTAAGCATTCCACATTTTAAGAAGTGTTGGGGCTTTTTAACACAAGCCTGCAATAGGAAGCCACACATATTCAGAAAGTGAACTCTGAAAGTTCATGAAGTCTGAAAGCACAGACTTGACCACAGACTACTCTGAACCAAAACATGGAAGTTTGACAGGAAAGCACAGTCTATCCCTACAAAAGAAGGGCTTCAGTGTCTTACCAAAGAAATCCCTTGGGAAATCCAAGAAGCCTGTTTTGTCTCTCACTTCATCTGCTCATTGTAGGGGGGGAAAATTCCATCTGTGCATAGAAAGTTCTCAAATCCAGCACTACAGACTGCATGCTGTTAAATTAGTGCATTCATTAGTAGTGTTTTGGAAATGTGCCTATACATTGTGTGGGGAGGAGGAAGGATCTTTCATTTTTTTAAAAAATAGAGAGAGACAGAAAAAAATTGCCCCAAGCTGGTCTATCCTAACATCTCAGCACCACCAAAAATTATCACAGAACTTCCCCTTATGAGCTTTTACACAAAACAGATGATCTCAGGCATCAGAGTAACTGGTAGTACAGTTACAACTTGATCATATGAGGTCTATCACCTGAAAAAAAGAGTATGTATTATACATCTTCAGCATATTGTTGACTTCTTTTCTTTCCTTTGAGATCTTTATTTAGCCTGGCACAAGTATGGACAGGTGTCCCTGCACAGAGCTATGGATACATTACAAAGAATAACGCTAGCTAGCTTTTACATTTTCAAAAGCAACACAAGAAAGCTCCTTCTCAGCACTGCCATAGGTATCTGACCCTAGCTGCCTTTCCTATTGCATTTCACCTATCATAAAAACTTCTGCTTTTTACATTTATTTGAGTATGATCACCTGGCATAAGAAGTCACTTCTGCACTTCTTTTCATGCTTATGAACAATTTATGGTTACTTTCTTATACAGCCATTTAAAATAACTGGTGAATTTGGGTTTTGCCACCCCTGGGAGTTGTATCCTCTTGGTTTTGACTATACTGGTTGTGTTTTGACACTTGGCAAGAAAGGTGATCCCCACCAACTAACTTTGCCACCTAACTTTAAAGGGTTTTCCATCAGGAACTCAACCTAAGGAGCCCAACTACACTGACTTACAGGCTCCTAAGAAAACTAATTATTTCCCTTTCTTGATGCACTGTATAAGTTAAGGCATCTAATATTGCTTAGCTTTCATTCTTCTCTCTCCAGCTTTAAGACCTGACACTATTGATGCCCATATTTCTATACGTATAAATGTGCTCAAAATCTAGTTTTATGTTATTTGTATTTCAGCCTCTGCCTCTCCCATAACTTTAAAACTCCTGCCTACGTCTTCCATCTGTGGATCCGAGTTTAAAGATGATGAAGCTCATCAGCAAAGTACTACCCAAGCCTGAATCTGCAAGCACTAAAGCACATAATCAGTTTTCCACACAGAGATAGAAGTCCTCTGAGTGCAGCAGAACTACTCGGGTGTGTTAAGTTTCTTATGTACTTAAGCACTTTAGGATCTGTCTTCAGTTTTTAAAGCAAGTTTTCTGCCAAAATGGCAAGGAGTTCCACAACAATCAGCAGTTCTTGGGAGATTTCCTCTTCTTGTTCTAAATCTTATAAGAACAGCTGTTCTGGAGAAAACTTGGCCATATCTGAATGTCCAGACAGGCTCCAAAACCACAGGTGCAGGCTCCAAGCCAGGGATGCATATGTTAAGTCTTTCTGAAATTCAATGAGCTTCAGGTTTTCTCCTCTCTCCAAGTACAAAGCCACCCACTACAGAAGGCATAGTGATCAACAATAAAGCTTCAGCAATGGACATGTATTTGCTGCTTACACGGTACAGCCAACACTATTAATGAGATTTAGAGCTGAGACAGCTCAGCAAGACTTTTTTGCACTGTTCTCACTACTGACTTGTCCTGTTGCATTAATCTTTGAGTGTTTTAGTACTTCAGGTCACTAGGGAAATTAGAAAACTAGACCATGCATTGTGTGGGAAGGGTCCTCTAGGGCAGAAGGCTACCTTCTCTATCACTAGAAGAGGCATTCATTTAAAGAATGATTACAGTATTACACGTGCTGTAATCAGCAAACACTGGCCAGACCAGCCCTGGGAGTAATTCCCACTGAAGATTTTGTTCTTTGTTAGCTTTACCAGTTAGCACTAGACATGAAGCAGACACTCCACTGACATTAAGGTAATTCATAAGACCTATACAGCTTTCTCAGTAAAAAAACTAGGCTATGAAAAAAAAAGACGTGTTCTCACCTAGAGTTGTAGTCATTCTTGTACCATTTTTCAGCATACCTGTCTTTGATCTCCTCCAACAGAAAGTTTACAATTAGTGAAACTTTTAACAAGCCAGGCAATTTTTTCCTGCTATCTACCACTGAGAGCAAATCTGGATGGAGTTCTTTAAATCTTTCTTAATTCATTTATATTAATTTAACAAAAATAATATTGATTTGTTCATATTACCTTATTCATGTGTTGTAAGACTTGAATGCACATATTTAGTTGCTTATTTGAGTCTTCTACCACAAACACCTTTCTAGAATTCACCACAAATGTATGTACACCATTACAATCTAGGAAGTGGAAAAGGTGAAAGAATTTTAGATACTAAAGTTTATGTTATGATACTATTGCCTCTGTAGCTAAATTGTTCTTTAACCATTTTTTTCCTCAGTCAGCTCAAGACCAAATTTGCATTGGAGAGTGATCTTTATAATCTTATTATTTTACAAGACCTCTCAACCATGTTCATAACACTAAACATCACCAACCATGTTTTATTAAAGGCTGAAAAAAATATTCTATTTTATGCAATACTACTCAAGTCCAACAAACAGAAGATATCAAAATGGCTTAATTTGAAATAACCATTAAAAATCAACACTGATGAACTATTTACTCAAAACTTGAAACTGTCAGGATTGGAGAATGGCAGGGAAAAAAACTCAAATTGATGGGGAAAATAAATTAAAAATACTCTCTAAGTCACATTCCATCAGCTACAGATTATTCACTCCTACAAACAAACCATTTTGAACTCCCAGGTAGCACCAAACTCCAATACTACAGCAGTGCTGTCTTCATAACACAAGAAGCAATTCCTAGGATTTTGCAGCTTGTAAGGTGCAGGTGGAGAACATAAAGTGGTCTCTAATGCTCAGACATCCACCTTAAATTCCTTGCCTGTTGTTTGCTTGTTGGAGGAGTTCAGTAATCTCTAAGGGAACAACTTTAGTAAGGATCAAAAAAACTCAAGTAAAACATGAAAGTTTTCCATGCTCTTAATTGTACTTTGTCTCCTCTAAGGTGCAAATTGAACTTTATTATAATATCATTAAAAGTCAAGAGGAAACAAGTTCTTAACTCTCTAGAGCTAATGGGTTAAAACAAGAGCTCAGCATTCATGGATTACTATAGAAGCAGCAGATAAATGCATTTACTGACACCTCTTTCCTTTGATAACTCCCAGTCAACAGTGACTGGCAATGGGCAGCAGTTTTGCACTATATATGGCTGGATTTGTCATACCTAATTGCAGTGGGCTTCTCCTGTCATCTTGTCGGGGGGACCTAGAGACGAGACCCAACATGGGATGACTAATTAAATTAAAAGGTGTCCAAACAGCCAAACCATTTGTCTTGGTCATTACACACACCAAGGTGATTTTCAGTCAGTATTTTCCTGGCTTGCGGTTTTCTTCCTCTGCTTCACAGAGGCAGGGATAATGGCAAAGAGCACAACCCACACAGCAGGAGAGTAGCACAGGTACTGCAGGTGGGAATGCAGGGCAAAACCTACTTCCTTTCTAAAGGATAAAGGTTTTTCAGGAGGTGTGTGTGTGTGTACCATTTCTAAAAAAGCCTTTATCATAAAACTTTCATGGACTCGAGAACTCATGAAGAGCTACAGGTGCAGGTTGGAAAGCAAATGTCTTTTAAAGTCAAGAAGAAGCTTGGTTTTCCTCTTTGCTGATCAGGAGAGCACAGTTTGCTATCCCAACACAGCCCCCAATTATTTTGTCAATAGGAAGAGCATTACATTAAGGATGAATCTGATAGAAATAAATTATAAAGCAGATTATGTCAACTTTAAGCTTTACTGCTAGGGAGGCTGAGTTTGTTTCCATACAGAGCTCCAATCACTCTTTCAGAGCATTAATTCCATTTCTCTGCTTTAGTCTTCTGTGTTAGAAACAAAACAATGCCACCCACCAAAACTTAGGCATTGGTCTCATTCTAGACCACAATGAAATGCTGTGGAAACACAATGCTAATGGGATGAAAATCAGCCAGCATCTTTCATAATTTTGGAGGGAAAACAAAAAATGCAGACAGAATTGCACTGAACTTTTTTAAGAGTCACAAAATTCAAAAAATATGTTCATTCTAGCATTCCCAAAGGTCATCCTGATATGTCTTTTGTTTAAATACAAGTAATACTGGAGAAGGAGAGAGCAGAAAGGAAAGTGGACATACCATATGGATATATCTACAAGTGGCAACACTCCCAAACCTGCCATATAGATTTATTGCATCATCTGTGGCTCAGTCAAAATTCATTAGCTCCATATGACTGTATGTGAGTATGGGAGAGTGTGCGTGTGCATATTCACACATCTGCTTCCAATCGTTACCCTGAGGAAATCCTACACGGTAGACACATGAAATGTCTTTACAACCTGTACCAAAGTGTGAAAGAGACACAAGGAATGTAAGAGAGGGAGAATTTTTTTTCTCCCAGAAGGAGGACTGAGCTGCAAAAATGAGTCACTACATACCAAGATTGTTTCATATTTCTACTAAAGCGTCAGTAAAATTTTGGTTTAGGGACTGAAAGCAGTATGTTAGGATGAGGTATACAAAAAATAGGTGGGGTTTTTTTGTAGGAATTAGCAACTCCTATCACACCAGCTTCTTGAGAAACAGCTCAAAGGAAGCTCAGTTCTGTTAACCAAGTCTTCAGTGAAGACAAGTGTGACATGTGATGCTATGTTCCGTTGCAAAAAGCAAGAAGATTCAATTTTCTATATTGAGCTATGACTATAATAAGCAAACAGAAGGTGTAAGGGAGTGGGAGAAGCCAAATACATAGCTCAAAATCTTAAGACCTAGAATAGGCTCCAAAGGACTCTTTACTCTCTATTCACTGAATCTTGTGCCACATAATGGGCCAACTCAAGTTCAAGTGTCAGGTACTCCAAGGACCTAATGAAAACAGTAGTTCCCAGCTCCAATCCACCTGCCAGGGCTCTCTGCTCTACATGAAGCCATACCAGAGGTACTAAGACAACTGATTCAAAGAACTGTTAGATGAACATGGCCTAAACAGTGCCTACAAATGCTGCCTTTCACAGAAATACTGCAAAAGAAATAACTACTTTGATCACAAGCAACCTGCAAGTCAGAGACAGTCTTTAACTTCAGTCCTAACCTTGGTGTCAGGGGCATCCTACCCACTGTTCTTACAAAAGAGTTTGGGTAAATAAACTGAAAGAAAACCACTTTCATCTCTCTGTAAGTCATACAAAAGGGAGGACTCCTCCTTAACTTTAATTCTCCACACAATGGAATTTTGTAGTTAGTAAAATGTCTGAGAGCTGTCCTAGCTCTATATACATTTAACAAGCTTTTGCATTTCTGCCCCAGTTCTGGTTTTGAAGCAACACACATAGGTCTGAAGAAGAATACAACATATGCAAGTGGTATTTTACACAGTTTTATTGGACCAAAACTAAGTTTTGAAAGACAAATAGGATTCTACAAAATAGTAGCTTGTATCTATGGATATCCATGGGTCTCTTTGCTGGTTGTTTCTTATATTAAGTGTGTATTTAACATTGCCAAATCTTTTCACATTTGCAGTTCTTTTTGGAGAGCTTCTATGCCAACTCAGTTTGAAGATTAACATCATAAACTACTTGGGAGGGAATTTTTAAATGAAACCAAGTAAGAAACAGTAGACATTTTCAAAGCTACTAGAATTCTACAGAACAATATTTATACAAACATCTCCTCAGTCATTTGCTCTTGTGAAATACCTTTAATTATTAAAATTTTCCTGGCAGAACAACACTCCTCCTCTAGATGTTTTCCTGTCTCATATAAGTCTTTTAGGACAATAACTACAACAACTAAAAATAATCAGTGTATATTAAATTCTAGGAGTCTGGTGATTATTCTAGTTATTTGCCACTGTGGGTTTTTTTGTATTTTTCCAAACACTTTTCAATGTCATGCAGAGATACATTTTCATATAGAACACTTAAAATACTGAAGAAGAAACATAGTAAAGCTGCTGAAAACTGAATACTTCCTAGCATCCTCGTTACACACTGTTAGTAGTTTCAGACAGAACTAATGCCACCTAAAAACTGTTATCCTGATAATAAGAAGCTGTCACATTTTTTCATATCACAGTGTTTTGTTTAGCACCATTAAAAAATTCTTTGATCTTTATTTCCATCTATTCTTTGAAGACGCAAATCAATATTCCAAACAGGGAAGTGAAGAAAAAAAATCTATACGTTTGTATGTATCTACAGTATTACAGGTATTTTAGAAGTGTGCAAATAGGACTGATTTTATAGTAAGGAAAAGGAAGTGGGCTATTTTAACCTATCACTTGAAAAGTTCTCCCACAAAAAACTCTACAGGGAAGTAATTTTGCTTGACTACTCTAAATGAGATATTCTTGTTCAGGTCCTCTATCATAACACCATTCAACACAAAACAAAGTCAGTCTTTCCAAACCTGATACTTGTCAACCACAACTTAGGCCAAAATCACACTTTTATCAGCAGTGCCATTTTTCCTGTCCAGTGTAATTTCCTGTCTCTCCCCTAAACCTGGGACCCTTCCTGCCAACACATACTCTGACCTGTAGAGCTGAGAAAAACCAATATACCAGCATAAATTTACCAATATACCAGCATAAATGATGGTTTTTCATAGCAGCCATTAAAAGATGGAGTATCCAAGTACATAAGGCCTCCAAATTCTTTTTCAGAGGATTTAAACCATTGTGTTGCAGCTGATCAGAAATGCTGGTAAGATACCGATGAGACAAGATTTATGGAAAGTCAAACATCATCACTACTCCAAACTAAAAACTTGTTTTAATTTATAGTCAGAGGCCAAACATAAATCTATCATTTACTGTTTGGCTACCACTTCCCCAGCACAAGACTGCACAGTGTACTGCAAGAGATCATTCATGGTAGGGCCATGAAGAGCAGCAGAGCATTTTTTAAATTTTTTTTAAAAATTAAAAAGAGAGACAGGTCCTTAACCCCAAAGGTCTGAATTTCTAATGACTCCTTCCCTTAGAGTCTAGTGACTTTGTTGCAAAATTTGAAATATATAAAATTTCCTTGGGAAAATGTTCTTTGATGTTAGATCTGTGTGTGCTTTCAGGTCTGATCAGCAGGAGGGAAGATTTAGACCTTGAAACAGAGAGCAGATAACAAGCAAGCTCTAAGTGATGCTTAGGTGTTAGAAAAACAAATTACTTATTGGTAGAACTGCTTTATTATGGTTAAAGCCTTGATGTTTCCGTGATTTCAGACCTAGGTGGAGGTTAACAAAGCTTGGGAGGAAGGATGCCCACAGATGATTGAGACAAAGAATTCACGGGCCACAAGGATATGTGGCAGAACTCCCAAGATAAGGAAGAAACTAATAAAGTCAACTCAGCAACTGTGCTGAAATCAGCTCTGACTTGGTAGAAGATAATTCTGGCAGGGGGAGATCGTCACCACAGGCTTGTGACCACCAACCCAAGAAACTCACTGACTCAAAAGAGGAGAAATATTGAGCATGGGGACTAAATGTCATGAGAAGCAAGTAGCCAATGAACACTAATTCCTTTGTTTGCTAAAATGTATAAATAATAAAAAGTTTAATAAGAAGTTGGTGTGCTTGGTTTGTGGAATACCTGGGCTTGCACAACTCTGAAAGAAATAACCAATCTCTCTCTCAAGTGTGTAATTATTGACTTGTTGCACACCAGGTAACAAATCTGATTTTTGTGAACAATGCTTTGAAAAGCCACTCAAAGCTTTCCCTTGAAGCACACACCTGCTTCTCAAATCAACCAACCTCTACCTGCTGCTGGCTTACTGCTATGTTTTTGGTCACTGCAGTGCAGAACAGAAGTCACCATGATCCATGTGAGGCAACTGGCAATGCCAGGATGGTACATGTGAGCTGGATCACCTGCTCAATGATCATCTGTACAGTGGGACTCGATGTCAAGACCAAGGTTGCTAGGTAGAATCTGTTTTATAAATACAGCAGCCTTCAGCTTTAAAAAAATGAGAAAATTCAGCATCAACAGGGCTGTCCCAAAGCCCACCCAACCTTCATTTCATAATGCAAATGCATTAACGTCGTGATTTGAAAAAAATACAGTAAAATTTGGTTGCTAGGAATACCCTTTAATTGATAAGCCATGTAAAGCTGAGAGGGAAAACTGCACTTTTGAAATGAGTCTATTACTAATTTCTAAATTAATCAGTGACAACACTTGTGTGAGATGGCTGGCACCTGTATTTCCTACAGCTATAAGTTAGATGCACTCTTCCAATAAACTGCTAATACTGAACAGTAAACAAAAAAAAAAAATAATTCTTTTGTCATTAAATCTCTGAGCAAGACCTTTTATTTCCCCTTTGATTAAGTAAGAAGAGTTAGAAAGCAAACGGATCAGAGAATCAGCCACTGAGAGAAAAACTGCACAGCAACGAAAGCTTTCAACATCCCACAAGAAAGCAAGCCAGGAGAGCGCAGGGACATTTAAGTAACTGCAGCTTAAGAGTGCTTTTTCACATCACAGACTCAACATAAATGCTCATTAAGAATGCCACTTAGCTCCAAAATCCTAATTTAAAGCCAGACTTTTTGAAGGATTTTTTTAGTTTTTTGTTAACAAAGACTTTAGCATCTTGTTCTGCAAATAGGAAATGTTTGCTATCTCAATCTTTCAGTACCGTATGTGCACGATTTTGTTGTTCTTAGAATAGAATATTAAACCACTAGACAGGTCTATAGGAATAGGAGGGGGTTTAAAAATGGAGAAAAAACTTGGGGGGGGGGGGGGGGTGTGCAGCATTCCATAGATCAAATGGTATCAAAGATATCATTGTGCAGCCATTTGTTCTCAGTTCTATTGCATGCCACAAGCTACAAGCAACATGATAGCAGTTTCTAAATTTGTCCAAAAAGAAGAAGCCATTTGGACATGTTGCAAAAGCTTAAGGATAGAGAACAGAAAAAAAAAGCTCCAAACAATAGAGTTGAGACCTGAACTATTTTGAAGACCTCCCTGGCAAAAGATAAACAATACTCTTTGCTAACAGATTAATTCCAGAGCTAATTGAGACAGCTCAGCCCAGTAAGCAATGTCACACAAGCACACCACTGGACTTGGCACACGGCAGGACTACCTCAGCTGCCCTCTCTGGCACTGACAAAGTAGTTTAGTGAATATATATATATATATACATACCAACAAGCAACAGAGATTTGAGATACCCTTATTTTTCCAACAGAAATTCAAAGACATAGAAAGCTGAGGTTTGTTTCAGTAAATTTAGGCAGACTGCTTCAGGAACATTAACCTATCCTTCTTCTTTGCTATTCAGTGATGAAAATGAACTGCACACATCAACTGCATATAAGAATGCCCAGAAATACCAAGAATTTCGTAATTGCCCCTTAAAGGGGAGAAAATGAAAGAAGAAGAAGAGGGAAAAAATAGAAAGACAAAGCCACATGCAAACACAACTTTACAATGCCACATACAAATATAGATTCCAGAAGGGATGGGGAGGGGAAGGTGTTGATTAAGAAATCATAGATAAATACAAGACCAAACCCAAGAATTCCAAAACATGCTGACCCTGTAGAGCATCTCTTGAGCCCATTACAGGAGCTCACTTCATTGCAAAATTTGATTCCCTGAATATATATCACCTCTAAATGATTGATGTGCAGAAGAAAAGGATGGAGATATCTTTACCTTCCCTGAAAGAACACTGAGTTGTTTTGTGAAGACAAAGCTGTAGTTTTCAAACTGCGTTTTCCTTAAAAATCTGTATATGACAATCATCACCCTGCAGTCCTTGAAGTTCCAGGTCTGGATTTTATTTTTCCCACACAACTAATTTTTTCTCATCTTTGAACTAAGCAGAAAAAGCCTGAGAGCCCACTTGTGGCCCCAGGAGCCCTGCACAGAGCTGTGCACCACAGCTGTGCTCTGAGGTGAATGTCAGGGCTAAAGAAACACCTGACAGCTCATTTGAGAGCAGCCACTTCTTTTAACCACACTGCCACTGCAGCACAGCCTTCACCTCATAGCTCTGAGAACAGTAAGGCTTAATTTAAACACAACAGCACTTAAAAAATACAAATTTATGTGGCCTTTCTTTGTGCCCATTGCCCCTGAGAAACCTAGAGGCTTGGTCAATAGTCCTGTCTACAGGTTCCCTCTTTGATGCATAGCATTACAGCAGTGGAAACAACCAAACCAAATATCAGTTGCAATGGAATCAGGCATTAAATACACATTCTTCTATATTTTGGACTATTACATCACCTATTACATTTCCAGTTGACACCTTTTCAATGATAAAGACCTGCCTGGAGGGTGTTGCAGGGCCTGCTTAGCATTTGAGTGGATCAGCCCACCTCTAGGATGGGTTTTGGCTGGGCTAGAAAGGTGCTGAAGAGAGCACGCCATCTCCATGGCATCGATTCTGACAGCAGTGTGGTCAGCACTTACAAACAGAGGGGAAGCACTGCAAGTCTCATGGTCAGGAAGGATGGCTGACACCAGGTCTTTTTTGAGGCCAGCAAACTATTTGGATGAGAGAGAGGAGGAGGGAGAGAATCAGGATCTGAGTAGAGAGAGAGGAGGAGGAGGGAATTCCAGGAACAGTTGGACATGACAGGATATTTGGTTTCAGTGTATGTTTTAGAAAAGGAATGGCATGCTTGAAGGTGGCCACAGGCGTCACTCAAGCTGTGCTCTCAATATAGCTTTCCTCTTCCAGAGTATTCCCCATTGAGCTGCATCAGTGATACAGCTGGATGAGTTTTGCCACCAAACTGACAGGCCAGGCTCTGCACTGCAGGCACTCAAATGTCCCCATTTACTACATAACATTTACTGGGCACCACAGCTGGCTAACAATACCCTGTCTCACCTCAGATATCCTAGTTCAAAAGGCACATTCCTAGGTCCAGCTGGAGACAATACCATTTACCTGTGTGCCTGCCCTAGGGGCAGATACTACACAGAATTCTGGAGAAGTACAGCTGTTCCCATACATGATGCTACTGGTGCTGTTTGGACAATGTCAACCAGGTACAAGTGTTCCATACTGATTATCTGGTTAGAGTCTGTGTACATACACCATGGGGCAACAGTTACCAAGAACTAAAGGACTCATCTACTTAGCTGGGTACTAGGTCCTGTTTCCATTCTAATATGAGCTAAAATCTACAGAGCTAGAGACAAGGAAAAGGTGGGAAAGAGGGGTGATTCTCACACCAGAGAAAATTACCTCCCAGAGGAACCTGCCTAGTAACGCTCTTAGGGGTCACAGTTGCAAGCCCCAAAAACCGACAGCGTGGAAGTAGGGAAATACTGCCACAGGGGCTCAGTGGCTTGGGTGGAAGAGCTGCATGCAAAAGATATCCTTAGCCTCACTGAAGCATCAAGAGTCTTAAATGTGCTATGCAAAAACAGCACCTGGGGGCCTTATGAAAGCCAAGTTAGGTCAGAAATCTGCAAATGCCCCTGTTAGAAGATAAGCATGTTCCCAGGTTCAGCAATGATGAGGAGGATCTTTGCTACAGAGAGTTAAAAAAGAAAATCCAAACAGGCTATTTTCCAGGATGCCAGCCAAGTACAATGGAAAAGGATGCTGGCTGTGCTCAGCCTCACCTCATAGCAAAGGCCATCTCTGAGGTCAGCCCTCAGAGAGACAGGTGGTCTTTTGGCTAGAGCTGAGGACCAGCCCACATCAGGTGACACAAGCTGCCACCAGCTGTGTGAAGCTGGTCACTGTCTTCATTCCTCTAACCTCAAGCCCTTAACTGAATGTAAGGGGGAGGGATGAAATGGGCAGGTGTCCTGCACCTACACATATTCAACACTGTGTACATGTCTAGATGGAATAAAACCCAGCTGAAGACTGACAATCAAAATTCTACTTCAGCCCCTGTGTGTCATCCTGACTCATAAATGCATGTGAACAGCTGTAAAATGAACTTCAACTCAGTTTGTCATAACATTGTTATGTTGAAATTCATTTTCCCCTGAAATAGAGATGGTGATCCTTCTCGTGCTGGCAGTCACAATAATCTCCACAGGAACTGAATTTACAGAACAAATTTAAATTTTAACACCATCTTGCCCAGTCAAAAATTAATATGCCAAGCAAATAGTTTACATAAAGCTCAGATATTCAGTTTATGTGAGACAACAATCTAGGTTTTGACAAAGACAGTGAAGAAAAAGTCTATCTTTAGAATTTTCATTCACTTAAGCACTGGAAAAAGAGCCCACCAAGTTCTTTTAGAGGTGGTAAGATATTACAAAGTTCTGAATCAACTTTGTTTACTCAAATCTATCACTAAGAGTTTCTTAGAAAAACCTTTTTTATGTGTATATGTCTGCTTGTTTATTTCTCCCCAGTTTATATTTGTTTGCAGAATTTAGGAACTCAGTAGCATCTAATGAGTGAACTGAGTATCAATAAAACACCAATTTTTTTTTACTCAAAATGCTTGATGTTATCCTAATACCACATTAAACCAAATCACAACAGGACTTCTAAGAGTCATAAGACTCTCAGGCAAATGCTGTGAGACCCTATTCAGAGAAATTAAGGGAAAAAAGGTATGAATGAGTCTGCAAAAAGATATCCTACTACCCAAAACTTCAACCCTCAAGTTTTAGAGTGACTAGATAAACACTGGTAAATTGTGCCTGTCTTCCATAAGGCTTTCTGCAAGAGCACCCAAGAAAGCACTTGGGGAGTTAGCCAGCTGCCCCCTGCCACCCTTTGGAGAATACACAGCCTGATTTTCAAAGGCGGTAAACTTATGGTGCTCACACCTAATTAAAGAATAGGAGCAACAAAAAGCTCCAGATATGATTATCCCACTCTTGCCAGCAGGATATAAGCACCTTCTTTACTTTATTTGAGGTTTTATCTAGAGACCCACAAGATAAGGTCTGGATCAAATTAGTGCATCAGGCACACTCCAGCCTCAAAAATTCTCTTTTGGATTCATTCTACCAGCTCCTCCCTTTACTTCACAGTCGGCTACTTTGGGAAAAAGGGTATATTTTCAGTTTTCCAGAAGCCACCTGGACCTACAGGATTTAACATCAAAAGGCATTTTTCTTGGTGCCTGGTTATCAAGTGTCTGCCATACAACTTTCCACATTCTCTTTGCCATCAACAGAAACCTGCACAAAGCTACCTTGTGCTAGAATCTCAAGTTTCTTCTCTTTTTCCACAAGAGACACTAGCTGCAAGCATTTTCCCAGGGTTCCAGCCAAAACTTTTATTCTGCTTACCTGTGTCCCCATTTGGGAGCCTATCCTCCACTTCTAGCCACTGTCATAGTGCAAGTATTGTTCTGAGAGATGATTTCATGCCAACATACCAAAAGAGACTTGTATGATGTAGACCCTGTGCTTCAAAGACAGACAGATCAGGTTTCCTTTCTGATCAACACTTATCTTGTAAAAATGGTAATAGGAGTCTTACAAATGGCATCCTAAAACTTAACTTAAATATATAGCTTTCTGATTCCCTGGAGCTTTTATATCAGATAAACCAGCTCATGTTACAGTGACAGCACAAAACCAGATGCAAGCTCCAAGCTTTTATCATAACATTTAAAGGGTCACTGTGTCCTTTGCAAATAGACAAATTTCTTTAAAACTCAAAAGGTCTCCAAGGCATGAATGATTTCACCAAGATGAGCCAGAAATTTCCCTTTTCCCTGAATGTGATACTATCACTTTGCTGTCTCTAGAGCCTTCCAAGCTACAGAGAAACATGACACCACTTGCACTGCAAGGTTGGTGTGCCCATGTGCACTTTCTCTTTAAGTCTCCCAGTTTCATGAAGAATCACCAGCTAGTGGGAGCTGAGCTTATTGATAGATAAGATATTTTATATCTAAAATAGATATTTTACAGCTGAAGGGTTGTATGAAACAGCGCTGTCCCTGCAACTGCATTGACCCTTCCGGGTTGTAACAGGACTCATACATGCTCAAAAAGTCCTATGGGGTCAAGAAAAGCAAAATAGCCAACTACAGTTGTTTGGATTATTTTGTACCATACTCCTTTAGGGATCCTTTATTTTGCCAAATACCCACTTTCTACGAACATTTAGCACAACAAGCTTAAAATATTATTGTATTGTGGTTTATACCAGACATACCACTTAGGCTCTAAGTCATCCTACTTCTATGACACCTAATTGGTTTATTGCTTACCAGTATTAAGTCAAATTTATTATGGTTCCTAGTCAAATTTATTATGAACCCTTAATTATAGTGCAGTCCCCAATATTACAGATAAATTCATTAATTTATTTTTTAACCACTATAAAAATTATATGCATCTATTTATAAATGTACAAAACAGCCTTAGGCAGTTTTTACACCACATAGCTTAATCAAAATAAGAAAATGAAGTTTGTAGACTTTAAAATTTAAAAATAAAGATCCCTACTTTAAATGTGCCAAAGACAGACATTTTAGATGCAGGAGAGTTACAAATGAATACTATTAAATTATAATAATGGACATTGTGGGTATTATATCAATTATTTCCATTTGACTTTTCATTTTAATTGCAGAAGTAACCTATGATGTTAGCAGATAAAAGATAAAGCAGATTTAGAAAAGCATAGCGATAGTAAGCAGATTCACTACCAGGACAAACTGGCAAAATAAGCTCCCACAGCCTTTGTGACAGAAAAATTTTGATCTAATAACCTTCACATGTTGAATTTCAGCCAAAAATTCAGACAATCTGAATACCAAGGCACAGATGACGCTACACAGTAGGACAGATGTTATGGGCCAGCCTGCCCAGCCCTCTCTCCTACCATGTCTTTTTAAAACTCCTAATGTATGAGCTACTAATTCATCATGACTTCCAAAAAGTGATCATAAGCATGCAAAATGTGAAATGTATATAGCAAGCCAGAAAATTTGTGCTGGACAAGCTCTTTAATTGTCTTTATCCAGGGAGGTGAAGACAGAAGATCTGCAATGCTAGTCAGAAAATTACAGCAGTTTATCATCTATTAGCAAGGGAAATAAGTCACTAGGACTGTATCCTGATAAAATAAAGAAGGGTTTCCTAGCATTTCAGCCCCACTTCTTCCCTGTTAGAACAGCCCCAAGCCTTGGGATTTGACAGCACCCACCACACTGCTCCTTCATTTTGGCTGGTGCTTAGTTTAAAGCGCACAGTCTAGTGAGGCAAGAGAGCAAAGGAAGCGAGAAGACAGGAAAAAAGGAAACTGCCTGAGAATGATTAAGAATAAAGAATTGATATTAAAACAAGGCAAATTTATTATGTTGCTTCTATCACAGAAGACCGAGATTGAATGCCTTAGGGACCAGCATTTCAGGCAAGGACAATGGTATTTCCTTGCCTGTATAATTTGTATGTAGGCAGCAAAAACAGGAAAGAATTGCAGAGGGTTGAAAAGATGATCTTATATTTCAGCCAGCTACACGCTTGATCTGAGATCTGAGTACTGTCCTGGCTTGTGCCACTGTATCCAGTGGTGTCACCAGTGCAATCAGTGATACCAAGATTCGATAGCTGATTACTAGGCACAGAAGGCTTGTTTGCTATGAGAGCCATAGCTGTGCCTCTATAATGCTACAGAATGCTAAGTACATGGCAGAGAATACAAGGTCTTAAGAGTCTCAAATTAGCATACAGTCTTGAATCAATTTCTCTGTACCACAATTCTGGTACTTAGAGTGAAGGCATGAAATAAGGTTCATGTTCGCATAGAACTTTTTTTGCAAAGATACTTTAGTGATGAGCACCACAAAAGTCTGAGAAAATGATTCCATCCTCGGAATTTGGTTTGAACTGCAAACAAAGAACATGGCATAGGGCTGCATGTTGAACAGTGAGTAGAAAATGAAACACTGAATAGCTGTTCATTGAGAGCTGTGCTATTCATTCTGTGCACTAAAGAGATACTCAGGAGAAACACAGCAGTGACCACGTATTTAATATGCATGCCCATGAAGGGGAGCTGAGCTTGCAGAGACAACACTATTGTGTTATTTTAGCAGGCCTGACCTTGCAAATTTCATCACGCTCTCCAAGACTGAAGACAGAAACATATTACTGAGATAATTTTTATTTCACTTGCATTTAGTGTCTTCAGCAAAGTCAGGCTCTGAGATGCTGGGTGCCATATGAGGGGGATAAAAACCTGCCTGTTTTCCAAAGGAGAATACAGCACACCTCTTGATAATTTAACATTTTTAAGTTTGTACATGCGAGTCAGTCTAACAAATGCTGCAAACAAAGGTCAAGAGAGGAAGTGCCAAAAGCAGTCAAAGTATGATACAATGTATGATACAAGTTGAACAATGCTCAAATGGAAAGTAGTAACAAGAAAACAATTTTAAAAGCCCAGTGGAAGAAGGTTTGTTGTACTCTCCTGAAGCCAAACAGTTTGCCTGTGCTCTAGTGGAGGCTAAACCTCCAGCATTAGCCCACAAATATCCCACATATACAGGAAACCATCATTTGTATTGGTATTCTCTTGTCTTCTTACAAGCTCTGCAGTTCATGAGGGCGTGAAGCTGGATTTTCCAGTACTGTACGAAAGAAAGCTCTATTGGTGTAGAAAGTAAGGTATTCTTGGAGGAATACACAGAGTCTTCCTCAGCTCTCTGCCAAATTATACCAACAGACTCCTGTGGTATTGGACGCTATTGTAATGGATTTTTTTTTTTAAATCATGAATGTACTTAAAAATGCAAATAATTTTGTTTCCCATTTGGAAGATGAAATTTACTTCTTCTACCTTAACTTGTGTGCTGAAGTCACAACAAAAGGTAGAAAACTGACTAATGCCAAGTTACTCTTAGTACATTACATTTCTAATGCCAAGTTACTCTTAGTGCAGTAAATTTTTAATGCGAAATTATGTCTCCTGTAAAAATGTAGGTATATAATCCTATGGTAACAAGAACTACCAAAAACCAGAAGGACTCGCTCTATCTAAAGTTACAAAATTTACCCTAAAATCAGAGTGCTAGAAAACAAAACTAATTAGCATCTGGACTCAATAAGGAAATGGGACACTATCACCAAGGGTGAAAATATACAAAATATGGTCTTTCAAGACACACAATTATGAAATCTCCCAAACAACAAGATCATCTTGAGCTACAATCTTGACTCTAGTCTGGGCCACTTTCAAAGGCTATCAAATTCCAAGGAGAATTTGTAGTACAAGTATTACACAGTAATCTTTGTAGTCTGCTTTATAAAAATGAAGATGGAAGCCAGCTGATGGGTGTTTGGCCACTGATGGGCTTTGGCTTTGTAGGGCAGGACTGGCAGTTTTTCACTTCAATTGCAAAAACAACAAAGGCCCAGAAAGTTCTGTTCCACTCCCACCTCCAACAAGTTTAGCTGGATTGTCTGTTTGGTCTGCAGTGTGTCCCTAAAACTATCCTTGGGATAGCAAAGTACAACACAGTAGAAAGCAAAGGAATGGGATTTTAAATTATTTGGTCTTTGAGAGAAAGATGGATATATATAGATTGATTCTCTTATTACAGTCTTGAGTTTTAAGAGGAACCTTCTGATTACAGTCATCATATAAGGAATTTTATACTTTTTATACTATTTAACACTATTGTTTGTTTCCAAAGATAGAATTCCATTGTGCCAATTCATACTCATGAACACACCTGCTTTTCCAAAGATTTTAAACTATAGATTGGGCTGGAATAAAAAATTAGTAGTGTCTAAAAATATAACACACATCAGCTGAACAGAGTGTTAGAAATTTATGTCCAGTTGAAAGGGACATCAGTCCTTTTGCCTTTTTGTTGAAGACTTTGTTCTTTTTAAGAATTAAAACCACCTTTTTTTTTTTATCTTTCATGCCCATGAGTGCTCTCACCAGAATCACACCAAATTCATTCAATGCCCTCTGGTAGCAGGACAAATAGATGAGCCAAGGGAAAGGGTATAGATATGATAAAAATTAAGGGGTTATCACAATTATTTCTAGAATTACACCAAAAGTTATAGATACAGTATGTGAGTAGGTGGCACTAGAGCTGAAATTGGATGCAAACCATGAGAGAGTAACACATAGGCTTAACATTCTCTTCATTACTCAATCAATCCAAGGCCAGTAGGAAACATATTAGTAAAGAAACAGATGTTCTGAGAGAATGCAACCCAGTCATAGTTCTTCCTTTTACCTGCTTAGCAGCAATAAAGAAGCCTGCAGAGGGAAACAGCTTCTCCATCCAGTCTGGACCAGTGCCAGGATAAACTAAGCTACAGATCCAAAAGAGAACTGATCCTCTATTCTAATTACAGGAAGATTGCTTACACATTAGCTTAAAACTGTAACTCTCAAAGCATAAGACAAGTTCCTATCAGGTGACTGCCAAGGAGCAGTGAAAGAAATGGCCATTCAAGCACCACGTATCCGCAAAAAGCAAAGCATTCGCCTCTAGCTACACCCAGCCCAACTCTGCTGGCCAAGAACCACTGCTGCCACCTCCATGAGAGGTGAGGACATTAGGCTGAAAGGACACCATGTGTACCACCAGCACTGGCAGAAGGAGGTAGCACCAGTGTCATCATTGCAAGTACTCTCCTCCCAGGATCATGCTACCCATGAGACCAAATCTGGAAACTACAGTAATCATCTTCAGAGAATGAACAATGCAAAAAATGCTGAGTGACCTTCTTGTTGCTCATGGACTTCACTCAGTGTTCCAGGAACAGTTGTATATAGCATCCCAAGCCCACCCATAGTACCTGTGTCACCTCAGGAAAAAGCAACTCTTACCAAAATCTGGCTTTTAAAGTTTTGGCTTGAAAATATTGTGGGGAAGGGGAACAGGTGGAAAAATGAGGGTATTTACAGTAAATTTTTATTCTTTGCTCACAGGACAATTAAGCTGGAACTCCAAATATGAAGAAAGTAGGGCAAATTAAAATATTTAAGCACTGTAGAATTACTGGTTTAATGGTCTGCCAAATGACGGCACGCTCCCAGCATAGAATTCTGGCTGCAGAAAGCCCTTAATCCCAATGAATAACTAACTGGGAATAATGTCAGCAAAACAGCTGTCAGGATGAACTGCTGTTCAAGTTGACTAGAGGAACAACTGCCTAGAGCTGGAAAGCAATATGTTCAGCCCAACCTCAAAGCAAAACCAGGAGCTCACTCACTCAGGGCAACTCACTCTAGTCAGAATTGCTATCAAATATTTCCAGTAGAAAGAGCTACATCTTGCCTGCAACATGATCAGGGCCTTAGATCCCCACTCCAAACAGGACTTTGTGGGGAAATGGAGATTTTACAGTGGATTAGACATGCCTGATCTAGCTTATATTCTCTGAAGTGCATGTTACAGGGTGTGTTCTCTTGAAGCTCTTTATCCAGACTGTTAATTCTCGTTTCTTCCCATCTCTTAACTAAATTTCTTAAATTTCTTTATTTCTGTACAATTTTAGAAGAAAAACCTTGAAGTTATATGCACCAGGAGATGAAGATACAAGGGGCATGGATGACCAGCTGCACATCAAGTACTCAAGAAAGCTCACAATAACCATTATCCTATATAAAGATATTTTAAGCCCTTAAGGCACACGGAGGCAGAATCCATGTGACAAATGCATCGAGTGCCTTTTGCCACCCATATTTCTGTGCATTAACAGATGGATTACTGGGAAGTCATTTACAGACAAAAAAAATCCCCCAACACTGCCCACACAAGTAGCAAATAAAATGGTCCAAAGCCCTTGAGTCAAAAGCCACATTTTAAGTTAGGTGGGCTGTTGATGAGCAAAAAAAGAAAAAGGCATTTTGCTTTACTAGTAATTCTTGTACTTGTAAGTCTCCTAAATTGTATTAGTTCAAATATTCTGTCACTGCAATGGGAGTGAAAGAGCAATAGTTACCCCAGTCCAGAGATTCCCAAATGTGCTCTTTCCCTCCAACAGCCTCATTAGACTTCTGGCAGGAAGAAATCATGGCTCTGAGGAGCAGGACAAGTGCACAGGTCAACACACATGGCTTTCAGCTCAGTCTTTCACGAGATATTTTCATGGCAACCCATAGATGCAATTGGTTGTGGAAGACTTGTCAGACAACAGCTCTGTTTGTCTCATGCCATTGTCCTAAGGAATTCTCCTATGATACTCCTCTGGACAACAAAGGACACAAATGTGCACATTTGAAGTGACCTTCTGCCCTTGCCAGCAGCTTTCTACACTGTAGAAGAGCCATTTTTCTAACTTGCTTTTTGTTGAAGAAATAAAAGCTTATTCTCAACAGAGAAGCTGCAGGAGTTTTTGACATGTGGAAGCATCTCAACTTTGTTGACTCTATCACATCTGCTTCAAGAACCATTTACAGCTTTCATGCTGCTGCAGTTCTAAGTTTAAAGCCCTCTCCCTCCTCACCAAACATAAAAATAGGAGCTTATGTTCTGATCTCTTCATGTGTTTTTGTGTATGAAATGCTTATGTTTTCCCTCTCAATCCTACAAGAAAACCTTGACCTGGTTGAAGTTGCATGCACTCAGAGATGTTCACTGCTCACAGTTAATACTGACAGTCCTTTCTCCATGAGCACTTTTTCCAACAGCACCTATTTCCTGGGTGTACTGGAGACCAGGTCAAGCCACAGGAAATCACTGCTTTGATGCTTCATGTCAGAGCTCCTCATCCTGTGCAAAGCCTGCCCCTGATGCTACTTGTGAAAATCAGCACCTTCTAGTCACAGAGCCCTGCACCCCAAGCATGCAATGATGGCATACTCCCCTTTCTCTACACAGAGACCCCCCTCATGGTCCTCCTCCTCTTGGGAGATGCCAAGAGACAGGAAAAAGGCAGAAAACAAAGGCTTTCAACACAGTTTGAGATTGCACCACTTCCAGCAAGTCTGCTCTGTCTTTGATCTATTGATTTGAAGGCCCTTAATGTGGGAAGCTGAAATGCATGTTTCTTCCACACTGTTTATTAAAAAAAAAAAAAAAAAATAGAAAAAGAAAAAAAGAAAACTAACAAATATTGTGGGTGGATGTACAAACCACAAATATCAGATCTGCCTATAACCAAAATATGCACTCAAGAGTTTTGGTTGAAATCCAAAAATAAAAAGTGCAGAATCAAAGCTATTATTCAGCAGTGCAACAGCAGAGACACTAGTGAACTATAATGAATGGAAAATATTGGACCAAATCCTGCAAGCACTGGTAGACACATCTTTTATTACATATTTTTATTATATCTGGAATGTCACCCAGAGCTACCCTTGTGAATTTTCATTTAATTGTCCCATAGCTATCTAAAACAGTTTTATTTACTTTCTCCTCTGAAGATAGTAACACGAAGCAAAATGAGTGAAAGGAATAAAGTTACAAAGCATTTATTACTAGGATGAATTTTTAAATAAAAATAGGGACCTTTTCCTGTTTAGGGTACTCCAAGAAGGTTCTCCCACCAATTGCAGTGCATCCTTCATAAACTGCATATCATTCACAGATCTGTTTTGATTATTATAGTTGGAGGGCATGCATAGCAAGTGAACATCTGCAAATCTAACTGAGGATTGCTTCCTGGGAGAAAATAATTATTGAAAGATAAACAAGGGAGGTAAAATTACTCCAGCTTCACCAGCTTTATATTTAACACCCTGTGCTCCATTTATGTCTCCTCACAGGACATATCTCACCCTTCTCTGTGCTGTGCCACTCTGAGAGTCTCTGGATGTCAGGAGCCTCAATGCAACAAATGCCTCTGCTGGAAGCACCAGTCAGCCAAGAAGAGCCACTACCTCCACTCTGAGCAGTGGCCATGCACCTGGGCTGTCCTCAGAGCTCGGAGCAGCCCTGCTTGCAGCCCTTAGTGCCAGCAGGCAGAAGTTGCCCTTCAGCCCAGCACCCTCAGCAGAGCAGTGACATGGGCAGAGTGGCTCTAGACTGAGGGAAGGAGAAAACAAGGTCCCAGAAAGACTGACATTCTGCATGTTGATAATTAAAGTGTTGTTGCTTCCCTTTGGAAGAGGCAAGATGTTTCTAATAAAGGATCATTAAACTTTGTTGATTTTCAGTTTTTAACATGTTATTCCAAAACTGAATGCCCCCTTGTTGAAATAAAGGTTGGTTTTGGGATGGGGTAGGATATTAGGCTAAGGTTTTATATAATTTCTCTTAACTCAGGCAAGATTCACCTATGTGACTCATTGATTATGACACCTTTTTTTCCCTTTCACCTTATTTATTTCAAGCGTATTTTTTTCTGGGAAACAAATTATTTTCTTGACTATCTTTAATTGATCCAAACACTGTCAGAAGACGGACACTGCACATGATTATTTCTAAATCCATAGCTTCCTTTTTCCAAACCACAACTTTAAAAAACAACTCATCAGAATCAGGAAAAGAGCAAACAGAAAAAAAAAATACTTACATTCCCTTTTTTATTTTTCTGTTTAGACTACATAGTTACATTTATGCCTCTGGACTGAAAAGATTTCCAGAGTTGTTTTTTGTTGCAGCAGTATATGTGAGTTAGCCCACTGAAATGAATCACAACAATCGCACAGAAACAAAGCCAAGGGATTCACGGCTGAACATCCTGGCACACTGGGCATCCCTGCCTGCACCAGCCTGACAGAGACAAGGCATCCACTTCTGCCTCTTCTCATCCCTCCCCCTTTCCCAAACAGCCATAAAATGCTCACTGACAAGTAGCAGACTTCAGCTAACATACCATGACTAAACTGGAAAAAAAAGAAATTGGATAATACAAGCAAAATTTTCATCAAAGGCAGGAAGTTAATATTCAAAACTAGAAATTCAGGAAAAAAACATGGGGAAGAAGACTTCAATGCATTTCCTCAGGCATGGAATCTTTCCTTCTCTGACAGCAGACTTAAAAAAAAAAAAACTCTTAAGAATTTTCTTGATTAGTAAAGTAGACATTTGGCCAAAGGATTTTCAGTATTTGTTGGAAGTAGAATTGAAAGGGAGTGTCTAATGCACCAATATCAGACATAAAATTCGCACAAGAAATTAAATCATTATGAGTTTCATAGTTGCCTTGAATATTTATGAGCAGGTGAAGACTGAAGTAAGAGGTTTGGATTTGGGAGTTATATTTGTTTCAAGACACTCAGCAAGATCTCTAACTTCCATCAGAGCCACAACCTGTTGTGATATGACAGCATAACTTTGCACATTTCATGGAGAACAGTGCTGGAAAAGCCTCACAAAGAGGTTTTAAACCTCAACCCCCTGTCCTCTGTAGCCATGCAGGCATTCTGCTCCCACTTGAAATCCGTTATTTACGGGCATCAGCCTCTGCTTTTGCAAAAGCAAGGTTGTGTTTCTCAAGACAGAGCAACAGTTAAAACTCTTTGTGCCAATCTGTGACCTGAATGCTCAACTACTAATTAATTTGAGTTTCTTGGCCTTCTGGCTTTAGTGGTAAGATCATTCAGAGCTTTTTCCTGCCACTCTGGAAGTACAAATGTCCCAAACTGGAAGACCATACTTTTCTTCATCCTCAGTTCACAATTCCTCCTTCCAAAAGTCATGTGAAAGAATTCAGATGATGCAGTGCTATCAAGCATTATCAATACCTTACATAAAGCCCTTGACCTGCATTTCTGTTGAATGTATGTATTAGAGCTAAAATAAATTTTTGGAACCCTTATGTATTAATCTTTCCACAGATTTTGCTTCCTCATTGTTGGTGTGAAAAACCTGAAACACAGCAATGTATCTCTGAGGAACTGCAGGTAACAGCTTAATTTATTTTTTAAATGATATTGTAATCCACCCAGACATTTGATTGCTCCCGATTGCAACACTCTGTGGAGATCTACCAACACCAAGAGGAAAGGAAACCAGAGGAAATGTATTTACAGTATCAGGATCAGGTCTCCTTGGTTTTGTGCATTACATAGGGTATGTGCAGCCACTTCCCATACAGCTTGGAGGTAACTGAAGGGCTGGGATTCATCTGAAGACAGTGGAAAAGACAGATGGAGGTAGAGAGAACTGGGTGTTGGAACAGCATAAGGAAAAAACCATCAGAGAGAACTTTTCCTTTGACGTTCTTCCTGGAACTCACAGTGGGGTCACAGATTGCAAAACTCCCTGTCTTATTTCCATCATGAACCAGGGATCATGCAGAACACCACTCTGTGAAGGAGCAATTAATGAAGAGCATTTCTCTCTTACCAAACTCATTCATCCATTCAGAGCAGAATTAAAGAATTGCTTCCCCTGCCTCCACCATGCTGCTTCTTAGCCTGTGAAGTGCTCTGTGAATCACTGGCAATGATGCCAAAGCCAAGAAGCCACAGCAGTATTATTTTTCAGAATCTTAGCTTGTCAAAGTTGATTTCAAAATCAAGCTGTCTTTGGTACTAGGCCTGAGACCTCTGAACAGCCGAAACCAGCAAAATAGGGTTTCTCTTCAAATGAACAAATGAAGAGGATTTTCTTCTTTCCTCATCAAACAAGAATTCACTAGACTACTACAAGTCAATTTTAACATCAGATACAAGCTCTATTATTAACTCTGTTATTAAGCTAGACATTTTTCAAGGGTAAGCATTGCTAGAAATAATCATCATTTATGCATACAATTAAAGAAAACCCCCAGTAAGCAGTAGCAAGTTATCCTGGAACTGAGCAAAGCTATTATCAAGGTAAAAGATTCTTATAAGCAACTAAGACCACAAACAAAAAGCCTCTTAAGGATTTAGCATGTAGATTCTCAAGAATTAAGCTTGTATGTCATCTTCTCAAGATCTGGAAAGGAAGGGAAATTTAAATTCCTTAATGGTCAATTATAACAGTGCACTGTGTACAATAACAACAAAAAAAAAAATTAAAAAATTCAAGCCAAGCCAAGGAAATTGGTCATTTTTACAGTTTCCTATAGTAAAACAGGTTTAGCAAAAAATAGTCAGATTAGAAGCCAAATATATTTCACCCTGCCTTGATGAGTTTCTACAAAGAGAACTCAATAGCATACCATGAAGATGACTGCCATAAGTCATAGCGGTATTGTTTTTGTATAAAGAAGGATCTTGCATACATAAACAGGCTCTTCACTACAATAACACAAGTGGTCTATAAAGTAGCACTAAAAATAAAATTAAGTGATGCTTATTCACCCACTGTCAAGGAGTTATAGATGCACAGAATAATGAGGATGGTAGAGACCTCAGAAGGCCTCTAGTCCAACCTCCTTCTATGTGCAAGGGCAGCTCTTGCATCTGACCACGCCATTCCCAAATTTGTCCACACAGGAACGAAACATTCCAGGGGTGGTGTTCTCCCAGCATCTCTGATCAACCTGCACCCATGTTCAACTGGCTCATGGTGAAGAAACTTCTCCCTATATCAAGCCATAATCTTTCCTGTTTTAATTTATGACAATTGTCTCATTTTCCTGTCACATACCTCTGTGGAGTGCCTGAATCTGTCTTCTTAAAAACCTGCTCACAGTTTTTTGTGATGCTGCTGCCATGTCCACACAAAGTCACCTCTCCTGAAGAAGCCCAGCTCCATCACGCTCTCTCTCATGGCAAGTATCCCAGCCCAGTTCAGCCTGGGGGCTCCCTGCTCCATTTCCTCCAGCTTATCAATGTCCTTCCCACAATCTGGGCTCCAAAACTGGGTGCAGTATTCCAAGAAGGGCCTAGCAAGTGCCAAATAGGAGCAAACAACCACTTCCATCACTACCAGCTCCGGAAGATCATGAAGGGGTAGGTTTTTCTGCTGCCAGAACACCACAGGCTTGTTCCTAGCCTGTCTTTCCACAGGTTTCCCCAGTCCTTTCCATCAGAGCTGCTGTCCCAGCAGGCAGTCCCCACCCTGTCCCAGGTACAGCAAGTACATCTATGCTGTTTACAAAATGCAAGGCACTAATAAGCAGGGATTTCTTCATTTTAAGCTGTAGAACATTACTGTTCTGTGTCCATTCTGACAAGGCTGTCTCAAGGACACAGGCTACAGCCCTGTCACCCATCTCTGTGATTAACATAGCTGAGAGAAGTTTCAGCAATCAATTTTAATGTCATGTTCCTGGTGCCATAGTATTTGTTGTACTCATTGTGATCTAAGCACCTGAGTGAGGCAAGTCTTCCTTCTTTAAGTGATAATATTGGATGGAGATGGAGGAGAAGAGGAAGGGGAAGGGGAAGGGGAAGGGGAAGGGGAAGGGGAAGGGGAAGGGGAAGGGGAAGGGGAAGGGGAAGGAGAAGGAGAAGGAGAAGGAGAAGGAGAAGGAGAAGGAGAAGGAGAAGGAGAAGGAGAAGGAGAAGGAGAAGGAGAAGGAGAAGGAGAAGGAGAAGGAGAAGGAGAAGGAGAAGGAGAAGGAGAAGGAGAAGGAGAAGGAGAAGGAGAAGGAGAAGGAGAAGGAGAAGGAGAAGGAGAAGGAGAAGGAGAAGGAGAAGGAGAAGGAGAAGGAGAAGGAGAAGGAGAAGGAGAAGGAGAAGGAGAAGGAGAAGGAGAAGGAGAAGGAGAAGGGAAAGCTTAGATCTTCATGGTGTGCATGCCAAAATGTTCATACCTTCCCCCATGCAGCTGTCCTTTTAAGTGACACGTTCACCCCATAAATGGCCTTTTCCATTAAAAAAATTGTTCTTCTTGGAATGTTTGCAGAAAATGAATGCACAGAATTTTTCACATATGGATGGAAAGCTCCCAGACTGCTGGATTTTCCAAACAAAAGATAATGCAGTTTTTATAACCTGATAAATCAAAACATTTTAGAAGCTAGAAAATTCTGCTGTATCAACCTACTATTTAAACTCCATACATGGAAAAGATTTCACCTTCCTTTCTGCAGGACCAAAATTTGCCTTAAAAAAAAAAAAAAATTAAAAATGTAGTTACTAGCAGAACAAGCACAGTGACATTGCATACCTGTGCTAGCTGGTCTCCACCACCAACTGCATAACAGCACCCCAGACTGGTGTTATGGTCAGATTTTTACCTATTTTAAAATTTCAATACTGAAAGTAGAAATTAATTCAGGTTTGAGACAATTAACACTTCAGTCCTGCATTTCCTGACATTATCCCTTCATCAAGAGTATTGTTGTTCTGATTATTTTCACCCCTGTGCCAAGCGCTACTTGTAACATGGCTTAAACAGATCTCATGACAAGGGAACTGGGTTCACATATACAGCCCAGAAGGTTGGCTGCCAGGCAACTGGAGTGGAAAAAATTTCTAGACGGTAGTAGTCTGACAGGGTCAGAGAGTTTGGGTGGGTTCTTCCACCACCATTAAATCAATTTAGCTCTCATTCTACCGAATGACTAACTGAGCCAGAATGAAGAGCATCCCATCTGTCCTGCCTGCAGTCCCTAAACGCTGCCCAGGAGGAGATGCAGAGATAGCAGTGAAGAATTCCTCTCTAAGTCCAGTAACTGTAATGACAGTAAAGTCATCCTGCATTCACATACATCTAGGGCCAGATATCAGACACAAACCTTCTGACTCTTCATGGTTACCTTACAAACACTGCAGGAATGATTCTTCTCTGATATGTGGACTTCAGCTTGTCCACATATCAGGCAAACTTGTCTAACACATTTGCATAGGCTTCTTCTAGTTTGAGAATACACTTGCTCACTTTAACAAATTTATTCCCAATACATTACATAAAGTATATAGGTAAGACACTCTTGCAGCAAAAGAAAAAGAGCTAAAAAGAAAGAAAGGCTGAGAAATTTGATCTGCAAACACTGCTTGGAGGCTCATTCAACACTATTTGATTAATAAAGCCACTCAGTTTTAGAGCTTGGTGCAACATTCTACACTTAAGTGGTTGTATTGCAATATCCTTGTAAAGCAGTTAAACTGAATTCTCTGGAAATGCTTGCTAAAGAAGACGTCTGTTTGATTTAATGTGCTCCTATCCAAATAACGGCATGACTGTAGTGGCACCCAGAAGTCCCAGTTTGACTATAGGCACCACCATTCTAGGAACTGTGTCAATGTTCAAAGGAACTGGAGTCCCTATTCAAGGATATTAGAATCATCTTCACAGAAGAGCAGATGTCTACACGTTTGGAAACAGAAACTCCTGCAGGTCAGTGAATCAGTCAGCTTCCCCAGTATATTTTTCCAAAAAAGCTTTATCTCTGGTGTTCCTCAAAGGTCATGCTGCATTCTGAAGACCATATAAACAAACTTGTGTATTACTCAGGTTCCAGGCCACCGCTGCAGATACTCCAAACAATTCTTTGACCATCAGGAAAGACTTGCTCAATGAACTACCTTCAACTCCTTTTAAGTTACATTTTTGCAGTGGGAACCTCTTCTCTCTGGCTGAGAGAGACACCCTGCAGAAACCTTGTTTCTAGACTGCTGCCTCAAGCAAATCACATGAAGTCTGTTTGCCCGAGTCTCTTCCCTGAATTGGTGTCTCTCATACTCTTCCATAGAGAAGGCAGGGCAGGAGTGGCCAGCCTATTCTGCTGTATGTTGTGACACGTCCAGAGCCACTAGGGAATACACAGAGTCCTACAGCTTCTACCAGAAGCAGCACCACAGCTACCAACTTAAAACACCACCTTAAATACACAAATCTAAAAGGTGATTTACTAGAAGGCAAAAAGAAGCCACAAAACACCAAGAAAACTTCTCTGGCTGGTAAATTTCTCCATAACACAAGAATTCTTGTGGGGAATGTATATAGGGGAAAAAGCAGCAGATTATTAGAGGCTGGTGGGGTTTAGTTTGCACACATCTAGAGGGAATGATAAAGTCAAGCACTGGTCATAATGGACAGAAAAACACAACCTGTTTATTATTGCCATACAACTATAAATGAAGTATTCTTATCAGCTGGCAAAGTTTCTAAGGAATACAAATCTATGGAAAAGCCATCTCTAATTGAACCAAGTCTCAGCAATGAGGAGAGAGCATGTTAATGAGGCGAGGCTAGGAGGCACGATGAGGAGATAACAATACCCTGAGGAGTTACACCAGTATTAAATGTGACTTTATTACCGTATTTTTCTCCTATGAGTCTTTACAGCAAGAATAACTGTTTATACAGATGTTCTTTCAACCACCAGCTATTCCAGATTAAACACACATATGGAGAACTTCGATATTTTAAGATTACAGGCCATCAGATTAAATTAGATTTGTTATTTTGCTGCAATATGCCATTAGGCTTTACAAGGTTGATATACTCTTTCAGTGAAACTGAGATGCGTTAATTGAAATGAGATACCACACCTTTAATAATGCAGACTGATGTAGCTCTCTCACAGGGTTTTTCATTCAGTGTCTTTATTTTAATTCCTCTGAGTGCTACTAATAAGGTGCATTTTATCATTAAGAGGGCATTCTTCACTTAAGTATTACATGCCAAGCTAAACTAAAATAATGGACTAGTTTGCTGTTACAAGAGGGATGCACAGTTGCTATTTATGAAAAATTAAGAAAGCCTGAACTCTGGTTTCCTACCCAAAGAGACTCACAATCAAAACTCCACAGAATTCCAAAATCCCACCTTCTGCAACACAGAGACCAAATCTATTACCACTTGAAATACTCTCTTACAAAACAGAGATTGTTAAAAATATAAGCAGCCTCGGCAGTAAGTCAGAGCTCTGGCCTTTTTCCCTGCTCAGGTGAACACCTCAGTGCTACTGGGTCAGAGCTCCAGGGAGAGGCAAGAGGATTCATACAAGAATCCACCAAACTTCAGTGTAATTTAGACCACCCTACACTGCAGCATCCAGATTAAAGTAATGCTGGCAGAGAAAAAGGAAGGCACCCAGAAGACCATCTCCGGTGAGAGGTGACAGACCCAAGGAGTAAAGACCCCTAAGACTTCTCAAGCAGTGGAATGGAAGTTCCTTGATCCTTGCAGATCTAAACATTCATCACCTAATGTCTTGGCTGCCCGTCCACAAGAAGAGGAAAAGCCTCCCTTTCCAGTTCCACCACAGGAGAAACGTACTGCAGACCACAGGGTGGATTTCTGCAGCCCTACAACAATAGTGACAGCACTCACACGAGGGTTTAAACTGGATGAGAATCGAACAAGCAAGTCACACAACTTAACTGTTAGAAATAAAAATGCACAGTAAGCTGAGAGAGTTTTCAATCTGTCCATTTCTACTTTAATTTCCTTGTATGGCACTATTTTACAGCCTAAGACAGGTTTTAAGCTGTTTTACACTGTCTCACTAGCCTGTCTGCTCTGTACTACAGGTTCGATAGCCCTCCTTGCAATCATAATTTCTTTTATTTTCATTTGAGAGAGATGCAATTTTAAATGGTCAAAAGGGAGTTGGAAGCCACAACACACTGGACATTTGCTAACATCTCTAGGCCAGAGAATAAACTTGTGAAAGACAAGTACAGAGCCAGCTGAAGCAGATGGACTTAGTAGCCAGACACAGCATGACCCTCATTTCTGCTTTTCATGCAAGTTGATAGGGCTTGGCACACTGGATGTGTTTATCACTTCCTATTTTTTATTTTATTTCTTTTTAAGACATTGCTTTTCAATAACTTTGTACTAGCATATCAAGTTCTGCATCATTCAGTCAGTTCAAATCATCCGTATTTAGAAGGGAGAATGCTGACCAGATTTTTGGAAGAGGTAATAACCCTCATGCTCCAGAGCTCAAACCAAACTGGGATTAAAAGGAAATACAATGTGTTAGGCAAATTAAGCCACATTTGCTTCACTGGCAGCTTCTTCCTTCTTTCTCTTAGTGGGAGCATCAACTTTGGGCATGGCTGGAAAGGCAGATGCTTCCCTCTCACACCCCAGCCGTGGCAATGCTCCAGGCTCCTGACACATTCCCCTCAGGCAAGGGGAGGGTTGCAAAATTAACAGTACATTACAGTTCTGTTGTTCATGCATCAAGCAGATGATGCTTTAAAAAGCGGAGGAAGCACAAGAAGTTATTGACAGCTTCCCCTGCACACATGGAACTCTTGGGCTTGCATGGAGGACAAAGTACTTAAAGAGCCCTCTTGCTCTGCTCACCAGGGCCTGCGTAGCACAAGAGACACACATGAGACCTCCTGCCACAGCAAACTGTGGAATAAAATGATCAAGAGAGAAGTTTCTGCCTGAGCCACAAGGTTCTGTTCTAATACTGGAAGACTTACAGTCCTTTAATTAATATTGTGCCTGGAGTGGCTGATGACAGCTTTGTTATCTACAGAGAGCTGCTTCACTATTGAGTTCTTGATCTCATTGGCAGTCAGTAGGACTCATGGTCACAAGGTATTTTTATACCATATGTATGATGGAGTCACGTGCCTCTTTGCTTTAGTCCTCTGTCATAAAGAAGGCTACAGAGAAACTGCTGTATTCATCTTCCCAAGGCAAATGGTGTTTATGTGCACTTCACTCTTCCAAGCTGCATGGTCACCTTTCCTTGGCAGAAAAACCCTCCTTTTCACATTCATCGTGGTTCCTCTGCCTCTGGTCCTATACCAGCCAGATTAATGTCATGTCAGGGCCAATTCCCTGAAGACTGACACAGCGTTACTTTTCCAATTGACACTGGAGCAAAACACCACAGTCTGAAATTCCCAGGGCTTCACAGAATCTTAAAGTCACAACGATTTTTACAACCTTTTGCCTAGTCACTTTCAGAAAAGAAAATCCACTGAGGCTTTCTAAAAGCTGCAGATTAAATTCAAAGCCCACAGCTGAAGGGAGCAGCTACCCTGGTATCTGGATTTATGCCACCTTCACGCATGTTCTGTACCGGAAATCAGATGGATAGCTATTTTAAGCGTCTCTATTGGCACATGCCAAAATATTTAACTATTAAATTTATCCCACCACCTGCCCATCTTTCCGTTTTACGGCGCGAGCAAACAGCAAGCACATCTATTTTATCTGCCCTGCTTGAACAGCCAGACTAAATACCTCTTCTTGGTCGGCTGAGGGACGGGAACAGGGGCAGCAGGGCTGTCCCCGGCCTCGCAGCGGTGACGGCCCGCCCCTCCGCGCACTGCGGAGCGCTACCTGCGCGGCCGCCAGGAGCCGGCGGGGCGCGGGGCCGGAGCTTTCCCGGCGGGGCGGGGGCCCCTGGCCGCCCCCCAGAGCCCCGCGGGGACGGGGCAGCGTCCGCTCCGTAGCTCCGCGCACCTGCCCGGCTCATGTTTACGGCCGTCCCGTTCATCCCAGCGCCGGGGGCGGGGAGGGGAAATGCGATTAGCAGATTAAGTTTGGAAGAGACGGAAGGGGGGCGGGGGCCCATCCAAAGGCGCGCATCCTGCGCGGGGGCTGAGTGGGGGCTCGGCCGGCCCCGGCTGCTTTCCCCGCAGCGATGAAAGCTGAGGAGAGCGGCGGGGAGGCCGGGATGGAGATCAGCGTGGAATAAAACGCCTACAGTCCCCGGGAGGACAGCGGCCGGGGGGCGGGGGAGGGAAAGGACACCGGGTTGTCCCGCGGGGCGTCCCCGATGGGTCAGGAGCCCGTACCCCTGCCATCCCGCGGGCTTACCTCGATCCACTTCTGAGCCTCGGTGAAGGCCAGCTCAGGCTGGGGGGGCTCGGGAGGAGGCTGAACCTCTCCCAGCTCCAGCCCAGGACTGGCCATCTGCAGGGCCCCGGCGCGCCGCGGCTGCGGCGGGGAAGAAGCCAGGCACCGAGTCGCCAGCCCGGGGTGAACCGCGGCCGCAGCGAGGGGACGCCGGAGGCCGCTGCCTGTCTCTCCCTGTCTCTCCCTGCCTCTCACTGCTCGCAGCCGCCGGGGCGGGAGCCGGGGGCGGCGGCGCTCCGCAGCCCGGCTGGCTGCAGCTCGCCTGCGGTAACCTCTCTCCGCCGGTGCCCCGTCCGTCCGCCCGCCCTGCCGGCTCGGTCCTCCCTCGCCTGCCGCCCCGCCCGCCCCGCCGGCGGAGCGGAGCTGCGCTGCGCTGTCCTGAGCTGCCAGCTAAAAATAAAACAGACGGGCGAAGCCGCTTTGCCTTCAGCCCATGCAAATGCCCGCGCCGCCGCCTCCCCGCCGCGAGCATCGCATCGCGGGCGGCGCTGCGACCGGGGGGAGGGTGGGCGGGGGACGCGGGACCCCGCGTGGGGACGGGGACGGTGATGCCAAGGCACTCCCCGCTTGGGGAAGAGCCGTTCCCCTCAGCCCGCTGCTCCCGGGGGAGGGGAGGTTCGATGGCGAGGCAGTGCACCCCCTGCTTTGGGGGGCTGCCGGTCCCCAACCCTCAGCTCTCGGAGGGCATCGAGCCGGGCACGGTGAATTGCTGTTTGCGGCTGCTGCCTTTAACACCTCATTAATCGATGCTGCTCCGCGGAGCGCCCCAGCATCTCTCCCCGCGGCGGGAAAGCGCGCTGCTCCTCCCCGGTCCCTCACACACCTGCCTGGGGACCGGGGGCTTCTGCACCAGGAGCCGAGCACGGCAGCTGCCTCTGGCGGCACTGCGGAACATCTCGGGCTGCTGAGGGGCGACACTGGCCTTGCAAAAACGCGTGAGGGTCAGCACAGGGCCGGAGTGCGTTAGCCTTCCTTGAAAAGGAGAGCAGGCATCAAGGTGTGCTTAAAAATATACACCGCGGGTGAATACTTCCCGTTTTTTTGTTCATGTAGAGGATGAAATCCAGCTCTGTCCTGTAGAGACTTGCGTGCCTAACCTACATGGTGCGAGTAGTCCTAGCTCAAATAGACGCTTTTTAGCCTAAGATTAAGCGCAGAAGTTTCTAGAAACTGAAGGAAATTTTTCTTCACTAGGCCTTTTAAAAGACAAATTCTAAAAATCTCCTCTCACGAGTGTTCAAAAGATGAGCCAAAGTTACTTGCTCATATTTCTGCAAGCACAGAAGGGCATCTGTGTGCTGGAAATGCAGGTGTGTGAACCTTAACCCCTAATACTAAAGCTTTTTTGAAAGGGGTCATAACTGGCCACCTCTTCAGCTTGTGACGGGTGTCAGCAAGTTTTGACAACAAGCAAACTCTAGGATCTACTTTTCAACATGCCCTTAGTCTGGGCCTTATTTCCCCTCAATTCAACGGTTGGGATTTTGAATCTTGTTTATTTTGATAATCAACAAAAATTACCAACTCTTAAAATATAAATATACCACAAAAGTGCATATATTTAATTCTGTTTCCATTCCAGGAATGTGTCCTTATTGTTCACCACCTTTTTTTAGTCTTTGTTTATTGCTTCAAATATGCTGGAGTAACAAAGGGCCTAAAACAGGATATAAGGTTTATAGGGATTTTTCTGAGAACTGCAACTAGACAAAAACTAGATTAATGGGTAATCTAATCTCAAATATTTAAAGATAAATAATAAGTGTATTTTGAAAAACTTATGCTAACAATCTATTTTCTGATTCTTGTAATATTTAAATAACATTGATGTTTATCAGACAACAATTAGATTCATTCTCCTGGGGCAGTGAGAAACTAACAATTTAAAATAATTATCCTACTTTTTTTTTTTTTTTTTTTTTGGTACTGTGCAATTTCAAATGCATGATTTTCCTGTCTGGTGATCTCAACATCACCTCTTGGAGAACTAGAAGAGCTGGATTGGGCTGAGATGAGCATCATACCACACAGAGCAGCATTCAAGACATAGACCATCACCCTAGATCTGGTCTAGAAGTGAGGGATGGACATTCATTTCCCATTTATGGAGTCAATTTTCATGGATCATTAAAGAAAATGTGCTCAGATATAGGCTTCTATTTATATGCTTACAGTCAAGCACACACAACTTTTTAAATTTATTGAATCCCCACAGCAGCACATGGATATAGAGTTAGTGCAATCTTTAAAGAGCCCTGTTATGCATTTAGGAGTGCAAAAGACACTCTGACTGGCAGTAGGAATCTGGCCACTTCTTTTCTAATCCTAATCCTGAACCAGCTTCTCATTCGGTCAAGTACGAGGCAGCATCCCTACCTCCCTGTTCCCATGGAAACACACTTCTAGCATCAGCCCAGCTTGCTTTTTTTTTTTTTTTCAAATCACCATCTGCCTGGGGAGTTGCAGGGTTTGCTCTAAGCCCCTTGAATACCAGTCACAGGTTTTTCAATGATTCCCCTTTCCTTATTGCAACCACCCTGGCAACTGCAGAAGACAATATATTAAAAATAGAATGTTATAAACTCCAGCAAGGTTTTTCCAAGGTCGCTCAGTTGCTCCTAAACAGAAACATTGCTAGAAACTCAGTGGTGGAATTTGTAGCAGCAAAAAAAATAGATTTTTTTCTTGAAGTTCTTTTCAAAATTCTCTCATTTACAACCAAGTGCTTCAGTTTGGCTTCTTTTTTCTTTCCAGAAAATAACTCAAGCTGGCACTTCAACTATCCTTACCAACATGCTCTTATCTGTATTTATTAAACAGGACCTGCAACCTATGTGGTGGCAGGTATCAGTGTCAAACTGCATATCTTTTCCCAGGGTCAGTTGCCCTTCCCAAAAGCAGACTATGCCTATGCATAAGTAAAGCAACTGTAGTAAAATGCATAACATAATGGTAATAGGAGAAAGCAAAAACAGAGAAAGAGGGTCTACTCTGGTTTGCAGGCATCTTTCTGTGTCTGTGCAAAAATGGGAAAATAGAGGCTTTGAGGAAGACACCTTTTCATGTATTCAGCTTTTATTTATTGATTTGGTCTTCTATCTTGTTTAGTTTTCCTTGTGGGAAGAGGAACTCTCCTGCTCCTTTTCGTCTTCAGCTAACATCTAAAATTGCTAAGCCTCTTGAGTAGCAGGAGCAGAGGTTTAATAAGGCCTGACTGCTGTTTGGCAGGCCTGATCTTATCCCATGGCAGCAATGAACAGCTTGCTTCAAGGAAGCTGAGTCCTGAATAGCTTCTGCCACTAAGATCCGTCTCCCTGAATGAACAGGTCTGGTGCTCAAGACCAAGTTCTCAGCAAAACTACCCCTAGATGGTATCTTTGTGCTCTTGCTACTCTTTCTGGTTGTATTAACCTGACAACAAACCTTTTTCTTCAAAGCCAATCTGTCAGAAATGCTTCCAGCAACATGCACAACCTCCATTTGAAATACATTTCTTTTGCCAAAAAGCGTGGCATGGAGAACAAATGGGTGAAACACCCAAGGATCATATGTTTCTATTTTACCTTGCTCATTAATCTTTGTGTGCTTTTACCAATGTGCCTTAAACCAGCAAGGCCCCTGGGCTGTTTAAGGAAGTTATCCTGTTGACATCAGGGCTTTACTACCTCCTTCTCTCCTTCACAATCTGCCACTCCAGGCTTAAATTCTCTGAGCAGTACTTCTTTTTTCTCCAGACCATAATGGTGATACTTTGGGATGTTGCACAGTCCTGGGCCAGATCTCAGAGCAATCTGAGCTGTACCAAAAACATATTGTTCTGACTAATTATCTTCCCTATTGTTTGCTCAAGGACTTCTATACATTTCTTTGGTTTGCTTGTCTTTTTTGTGCCTTTAAGAAATCCCTGAATATCATGCAGAGAACTTGAGGTTGTATGGTATTTATTGTAAAAATTCTGCTTGGAATTCCTTCATTTCTAAAGCATAAGCCAGGGGTAGGCACACCCAGGACAGCCCTATTTAACCTCCAGACCAGAACTGCCATGGGCCTCACATTGTTGCAAAGAGCAGCATGGGTGCCTGGTGGAGCTGCGAGAGCTGGACAGCTCTGGCATAAAGATGTTGGAATTAATGCTTCTCAACAGATATTAACCCTGCCAGAGAGTATTTGGAGATTTTTTTTACTGGCTTTACTGATTTGACTTGACTGCCTTTACTGACAAAGGCAGGTTGTGCATTTTCACAGCCTGTCATATGTGGAAGGGTGAGTTGAGAGGTGAGCTGAGTGAGCAGATGAGAAGAGCCCTTAAAGCAGCATCTATCAAGGCAGAGGTGGATGGTGAAGATGGTTACCAGGAGTCCAAAATTCTCTTCTTTGGAAGAATTAGATTCAGAGACAGTTCTACTCTCAATGACATGCAAGCTATCTTGGAGAGAAGGCTGGTAATAATATCCACTTGGAAGCAAGGCATAGAAGATCCCTACTTTTGAAAAATGACTCTTAAAATGAGCTTTAGTTATTTTTAATTCTCATGAAAAATCAATGAATCTGTGACCATGAGAGCATGTTGATTTTTTCCAACCACTCAGACAAATGTTGTGACTTCACATTTTATTTAATCAGGGCATCTGCTGTGGTATATTTGCAGTGTTCAGCATTTGGCTGACAGCATCTGTTTGTTTATCCCGGCCATGCTGTCTTCTATCACAGTCACTTTCTCTCTGGTACCACTCATTCAGCAACATATTGTCAGTCTTGGCATTGATGTTCTGTGTCATTCTGGGAATTACAGGAGAAGATGGATCGTCTGAATTTGCTCTTTCCTGGGAGAAAAGTAGGATTATCCCTTCTCACACTGTCCTGGAAGAAGGTGAAGCCCTTTTGAGAAGCAGTTTTTCTCTATTTTGGACTTTTATATTGATTTTTGAAAGCTAGTACAGCCAACTGTCATCTGGTAGCTGAGCACCATTTGATATTTCCCTATTTTTCTGTCTTTGTATTTAAGTAAATTTTTAGATCTTAAAAGCTGTTGAAAATCCAGGATTGGATATACCCCATATTGCTATTTAATGAACTATAAGCCTAATGAATCAGAGTGTAGGTGATTCAAAATGAGAGCTCACATGCATAAATGCATGTAAATATTCAATGTCATTTAAAAGCCATAATTTTGAGGGGGTTCACCATCCTCTCTGCTCCCTGCCTAAGAAATCCCTGATGAATATCACTTTGTTTTAATTGCTGCTGTGCCTTTAGTTGTGAGGTTTTCCTGCCTGGTCTTCCTTTCTGGCTTTGAGGCTTGCTTCTGCCTCTCCTGGAGGCCTCCAGATCTCAGGCTGATAGCTCTGCTAATGGCACAGAGCCTGGTTTAGCTTCTCCTTTCATCCACAGCCATGGTCAATTCTACTCACCCAAACAATCATTTCCTTCCTTCTTTTTATTGTTCTCATCAAGACCTGCCTTTCCTCTGGTATAGGAAATTCCTATATCCAGCCTCCTCTTTAACAAGCATCTTTTTTTTCTCCATGCTTCTCTCTGCTTTCTTTTGTCCCAGCTTGCCATAATCTTGTGTCTTTTTCCTCCAGTACATATTTCAGATACTCTTCACTTCCTCTTGTTCATATGTAGTATGTGGATGGAAAACCCAACACATAAAAAACATGAAAACCACTGGGAAAGAAAAGCAGAGAGAAAGCCCATGAATAAGTGATAACAATTTACACAAGATTAAAAAGTCATAAACTGGGTCGACAAGTGAGCAGTAATATAAAAAAGAAGTGGAGGAGTGATGAAAGGGAAGTGAAGCAATCCAAAATAAATAGGTACCAAGGTATAGGGAAGAATAAATATTCCGGTGAACCAGTGAACTTGTCAGAGTATCCTTTCATTTTGCATTCGTAGCTACCAAGCATTGCAAGGTCCAAGTCCATATATGTTCCTTCCAGAGCCTCTCATAAAATATATGCCAGATTACCAGAGGAAAATATCCACATGCCCAGACCAGCAACTGAAAGGGTACTCTGAAGGAATGTGTGGCTCTTCCACCCTGGTCTCTGCTCCCAGAGCTGCATAGCTCTATCCTCTTGACAGGTCAAGCTTGGAAAAGGATGTGGCAGGACAATGGGTCTTTCACCAGCTGTTATCAAGGATCTTTTTAGGCCATTAAAACAAAAGTGCATTGATGAGGAGTGGATGCTCATAGGTTTGTGTACCTGCCAGTATGACATCCTGTTTCTTTAATGTAAAGACAACAGCCTTCACTTCTCTTCTGAACTGGAAATGGTACAGAAGCTCAAAACAGTATTTCTCCTCCAGCATCCTTTCAATTTTGACTGCTTTTCAGCTACTTACTTAAAATCTACTTCATTCAAGACTGGAAGTGGAAGTGGGGTGTTCTAAACACAGTCTGGTCCACAGCAGGACTCTTCACTTCCAGGATGTATCTGCAATAACCTTCTAGCTGATTTTGCACTCTGCTCATTTGGATGCAGCATCTTCCCCTGCTTCTACACAGCAGGTATACATATTACCTACTCCCTTTTACCATCTACAGTAAATTGGCAAGCACATGGAGCTACTCAAAATTTTCTCAGTGAGGAACATGCTTAGAGGTGTTTTAGTACCCTCAGAGAGATGTTCCTCAACAAACCTTTCATAGTGCCACCACCAAGGAAGGGGGTCTTTTAAGTCAGCTAACATGCTCAGAGAGCACATGCCAGCTTCAGGTTCCATAAGTGCAGCTGAGTCTGACAAGGCTCAGTCAGACAAGGAAAGACAAGGAGCCAGAGCAGGTGGTTCAGGGGTCTATAAACCTCTGCAGCAAGCTGTGGCTTCAAACAAGTGCTATGGAGTTGTGGTAGGGAAGGGAAGGGAAGGGAAGGGAAGGGAAGGGAAGGGAAGGGAAGGGAAGGGAAGGGAAGGGAAGGGAAGGGAAGGGAAGGGAAGGGAAGGGAAGGGAAGGGAAGGGAAGGGAAGGGAAGGGAAGGGAAGGGAAGGGAAGGGAAGGGAAGGGAAGGGAAGGGAAGGGAAGGGAAGGGAAGGGAAGGGAAGGGAAGGGAAGGGAAGGGAAGGGAAGGGAAGGGAAGGGAAGGGAAGGGAAGGGAAGGGAAGGGAAGGGAAGGGAAGGGAAGGGAAGGGAAGGGAAGGGAAGGGAAGGGAAGGGAAGGGAAGGGAAGGGAAGGGAAGGGAAGGGGTGTCATGTATGAGACAGAATGCAAAGAATGCAGTCAGAAATTTTTGCCAAAGTGCTGCAAAACAGGATGAAAATCAAAAATTATATGTGGGGGGAAAAAAGTTATTTGAAAACCGAGTCCTAGTTTCCAAAGTAAATTCCTGGGCTTTTATATTAATTTTGTTGGTGTATAATAAATTTTATATAGTGGTGGCATAACCATGTAGCTCACCAAACCACATTATTTTTATCCAGTGCACAAAAAGAATAGCAAAACCTCCTCTCACTGATGTTAGAACACATATTTTCTAGGTAGCTGCTTGTGAAAGTTTGAGAAATGTGGGAAAATCCAATTTGTTCTCATTAGCTGTGCAGGCACAGGGCAGTGTTTTCCTCCAGCGAGCAGCAGGGTGATTAAAGTTGCACTCTAAGGGGCGCAGCAACCCTGAGTGGGAAAAGGAGCATGGCAGGGCAGCTCATGCAGCAGTTTGTGCAGGCAGGGCAAGCAGGCAAGGCTGCAGGTTTCCTACTGCTAGTGAGGTCTTTTGTTTGTTGTTTCTGTTGGTTGGTTGGTTCAGGTTTTTTTTGTTAGTAATGGTTTTTACAGGACCAAAACCTGCAGTTAGTAAAAGTGTACATAGCCAAGTAGAACCCTCCCAAAAGGATGCATCTGTCCAGACCCAGTCCTGTGCGGAGTGTTTGAGCCCATCAGTGGAACCAGGGGGTGTTGCAGAAGCAGCCTGCCCATGGTATGGACAGGTGAATGATCTCCTTTTGCTGGTGGCCAAGCTTAGGGAGGAAGTTGAAAGGCTAAGGAGTATTAGGGAAAGCGAAAGGGAAATGGCTTGGTGGAGTTCCACCCTTCCACACTTGAAGGAGGCCCACCAGGAGCCAGAGGACTCCCATGCCTCCCACTGTCTGGCAATAGGAGGACACGTGGTTGATGAAGGGAAGTGGAAATGGATACTTACTTCAGGAGGTAATAAAAGCTCCTCCCAACCCCCATCACCTACCAGGTGCCACTTCAGAAGAGGTGTGAGGCCCTGGATCTAGAAGGTCAGCCAGGCACATGGAAGAAAATGCTCTGCCCAGTGGGCCTCCCAATTACGCTTCATCTGTAGGATGGATCACCACCTCTGACATTAAAAAGAAGGGCAGCTGTAGTGGGTAACTCCCTTCTGAGGGGAACAGAGCATCCCATATGTCAACAAGACCCATCGCACAGGGAGGGCTGCTGTCTCCCTGGGGCCCAAGTATGGGATATTACTGAGAGACTCCCTGGGCTGAATCAGCCCTCTGATTATTACCCACTGCTGATACTTCAGGCTGGCAGTGATGAGATTGAAAAGAGGAGTGTCAGGACAATTAAAAGGGACTTTAGGGCACTGGGTTAAATGGTTGATAGGGCAGGAGCACAGGTAGTGCTCTGCTCAGTCCCTTTGGTGACTGAGAAAAACAATGAAAGGAATAGGAAGGTCCGCGTTATTAACAGGTGACTCAAGGGTTGGTGTCATCAGCAGAATTTTGGGTTCTTTGAACTTTTCTGGCACCTGGCCTGCTGGAACTGGATGGGTTCCATCTCTCTCTTAAGGGCAGAAGGATTTTAGCTCATAAACCGGCAGAATTAATTGAGAGGGCTTTAAATTAGGTTTGAAGGGGGAAGGGGATGGAGCTGAGCTGTCTGGAAGCAGGCCAAAGGATGATAAACCTGCATTAATGGTGAAATCAGTAGCCCAGCTGAGGTGCATGTATACCAATGCACACAGCATGGGTAGTGAACAAGAGCTGGAAGCCATGGTACAACACCAAAACTATGATATAGTTGCCATCATGGAAACGTGGTAGGATGACTCACATGGCTGGAGCACTGCACTGGATGGCTGCAAGCTCTTCAGAAGAGATAGGAAAGGGAGAAGAGGTGGAGAGGTGGCCCTTTATATTAGGGAAGCTTTTGATGCCATGGATGTTGAAACTAATGATGATGAAGTTGAATGCCTATGGATAAGAATTAAGGGGAAGGCCAACAAGGCTGACATTCTGCTGGGAGTCTGTTAACGTCCACCCAACCAGGAAGAAGAGGTGGACAACTTATTCTATAAGCAGCTGGAGAATGTTTCAGGATCATCAGCCCTTGCTCTTGTAGGTGACTTCAACTTACCAGACATCTGCTGGGAACTTTATACAGCAGAAAAGAGGCAGCCCAGGAAGTTCTTAGAGTGTGTTGAGGACAACTTTTTGTTGCAGATGGTGAGTGAGCCCACCAGGGGAGGGACTATGTTAGACCTGTTGTTTGCAAATAGAGATGGGTTGGTTGGAGATACAGTGGTTGGAGGCTGCTTGGGGCACAGTGATCATGAAATTATAGAGTTCTTGATATTTGGTGAAATCAGGAGGAACATGAATAAGACTCTTACACTGGACTTCCAGAGGGCAGACTTTGGCCTATTTAGGAGACTTATTCAGAGAGTTCCTTGGGAAGAAGCCTTTAAAAACAAAGGTGTCCAGGAAAGGTGGACATGTTTCAAAACAGGGGTCTTGAGGGCACAGGAACAGACTGTCCCTGTGTGCTGAAAGATGAATCAATGAGGCAAATGTCCAGCCTGGATGGACAATGAGGTTTCAAAGGAACTCAGGAATAAAAGGAGGACCTATCATCTTTGGAAGGAGGGTGGGTCAGGTCTCTCAGGAATTATTTAAGGGGGTGGCTAGGGCATGCAGGAAAAAAATTAGGGTTGCCAAAACTCAGTTTGAACTTAATTTGGCAACTTTTGTAAAGGATAAAAAAAAAAAAAGTTTTTACAAATATAATAATGGCAAAAGGGAGGGTAAGACCAACCTTTGTTCTCTATTGGATGTGGGAGGGAACTAACTGTGGATAAGAAGGCGGAGGTGCTTAATGTCTTCTTTGCTTTGTCTTTAGTGGGAAGAGGGCTTGCTGTCAGGACAGCTGTCCTTCTGGGTTGGTAGATGGTGTCAGGGAGCAGAATGGTCACCCTGTTATCCAGGAGGAGGCAGTCAGAGAACTTCTGAGACACTTGGATGTTTATAAATCTATGGGCCCAGATGGGATCCATCCCAGGGTGATGAGGAGCTGGCAGATGAGTTTGAGAAGCCACTATCCATCATTTACCAACAGTCCTGGCTCATTGGTGAGGTTCCAGATGACTGGGAGCTGGCCAATGTGACACCCATTCACAAAAAGGGTGGGAAGGAGTATCCTGGAAATTATAGGCCTGACTTATAGTTAGCCTGACCTCAGTACCAGTAAGGTAATAGAACAGTTTATACTGAGTGTCATCATGCAGCACTTACAGGATGGCCAGGGTATCAGACCCAGGCAGCATGGGTTTAGGAGGGGTAGGTTGTGTTTGACCAACCTGACCTCTTTTTATGACCAGGTGACCTGCCTGGTGGACGCTGGAAGCCTGTGGATGTGTCTATTTGGACTTCAGCAAGGCCTTTGACACTGTCTCCCACAGCATTCCCTGGAAAAACTGGCAGCCCACGGCTTGGAGAGGAGCACCCTGTGCTGGGTTCAGAACTGGCTGGATGGCCGTGCCCAGAGAATGGTGGTGAACAGTGCTGCATCCAGCTGGGGGCTGGGCACCCAGGTGTCCCTCAGGGGTCTGTGCTGGGGCCAGTTCTGTTCAGTGCTTGTATTGACGACATGGATGAGGGTATTGAGTCTTTCATTAGTAAATTTGCAGATGACACTAAGCTGGGAGCATGTGTCAGTCTGTTGGAAGGGAGGAGAGCTCTGCAGAGAGACCTGGAATGGTTGGATGGATGGGCAGAGTCCAGTAAGAAGAAGTTTAGTAGGTCCAAGTGCTGTGTCATGCATTTTGGCCACAAAAACCATAATGTTTGGCAACATTATAGGCTGGGGACAGTGTGGCTGGACAGTGTCCAGGCAGAAAGGGACCTGGGGGCACTGGTGACAGCAGCTGAACACAAGCCAGGAGTGTGCCCTGGTGGCCAAAAAGGCCAATGGCATCCTGGCCTGGATCAGGAATAGTGTGTCCAGTAGGAGCAGGGAGGTCATTCTCCCCCTGTACTGGGCACTGGTGAGGTCACACCTGGAGTGCTGTGTCCAGTTCTGGCCCCTCAGTTTGGGAAGGACCTTGAGACGCTTGAGTGTGTCCAGAGGAGGCAACGAGGCTGGTGAGGGGCTGGGAACACAAACCCTGTGAGGAGCAGCTGAGGGAGCTGGGGTTGTTTAGCCTGGAGAAAAGGAGACTCAGAGGTGACCTTATCACTCTCCACAGCTTCCTGAAAGGTGGATGTAGGCAAGTGGGGGTTGGTCTCCTTCACCAGGAAGCAATTGACAGAACACAGTCTCAAGTTGTGCCAAGGGAAATATAGGTTGGATATTGGGAAAAGGTTTTTCACAGAAAGGGTGACAATGTATTGGAATGGTCTGCTTGGGGAGGTGGTGGAGTCATCATCCCTGGATGTGTTTAAAAAAAGACTGTATATGGCACTCGGTGCCATGGTTTAGTTGAGGTGTCAGGGTTGGGCTGGACTCGATGATCTTGAAGGTCTCTTCCAACCCAGTCATTCTGTGATTCTGTGATCACATTTACCCTTTAATTTTAGCAGTGACTTGCATCATCCAGAAAGTACTGGTGAATATCTTCCCCCTCCTTTTCTTAGTAAATATTCCTGTGGAGAAGATCAAAGGGAGAACTTGTACCTGAAATTAGTACTGGGCTTTATCCAAATTTGTTTGGAGTTTAGCTGGTTCACAGCAAATTGGAATATACGTTTACTCAAGACAAAGAAATAGGCAAACAAAAGTGGAAAATGGAAGGGAAAGAGAGAAGCAGGATCAGAGAACAAGAAAAGGAATAGAAGACTTGCCTCCATGCAGTAGGACAGCAATATATCTTATTTATGAACAGTATGATTTAGTTCCATGAGACAAGAATATTTGGGATGGGTTTTTCTCCTTTGATTGAACATTTAAAGGACAGAATTTAGCAGAGGATCGTGTTCAACTAGAAACAAAAAAAAGCAGTGCAGTGTAGGATATAGGTGAGGTTGTTTTCTCTGTAAGCAGGCTCTCTCTGTCATGACAATCATTGCAGAACAAGACACTCATCAAAGCCTGTGAAAGTGCTTTTATACCACAGGTACTATTTCTGGGACAGATGGCATCTGCTGTGCCATCACAGACATGAATGGTCACATATACATAAGAGTCAGGGCATCAAAATCAGCCATCAGTCTAAACTCTAATGTTTTCTTTATTAGGCTTACTTTGTTTTGTTCTACCCATCATTTCAAAGGATGGAGCATAATTTGTAACCCTGCCTAAATTACTGCTGTGAGCTGTGAGATAATTACACCACTTAAACACACATACCAGCTAAAAACTCATTCACCAGAGATACTGATGGTGAAAAATGTAAATCTAAGTCTGACTGCATATATAGAATGCTTCTTGATAAAAATGTCCAACACTTACTATTAAAGAAGCAAGAAGTACTGTTAATATCTGTTGTACCTCCCTAATACCTTTCAGTGCTCTAAGGGAATAACTTCCTCTGCTGTCTTCTGGACCTCTTGGGGATCACACTGGACTTCAATGAAACCCACAGAAAATTTTCTGGATTTAAAGACCCTATCCTGCAAGAGTGTGGATCCATCACATCCTACCACACCACTCAGTGCTGGAAGGGTTCATCTAAGTTTTCCACTTTGCTCTTTTGAACCCAGCCATAAGATGATTCTGCTCCCAGCTGGCCAGATGTGAGCCACCTCCAAACCAGTAGCACCATTGAGCAGCTCCAGTCAGTACCACTGACCCTGGCTTAACAAACTGGGCTTATGTATTCAAGCTCAAGTACCATGAAGCACATTTTGGAGCAGAGTTTGCTCTTTTCCAGCAAAATGGATGATGTATGGCCTGTTGGGCCATGGTCCATGCTGACAGATTGTCAGGGGAGAAAAAGGTATTACACTGTTGAATCACTGTCTGAGCTGCTAACTGATTTATTATCTAAGGGCTGCCCACCCATATGGAAACAGAGCTAACAAGATTGCCAAGAAATCACTACTGTTGAGTGTACAGCCAAAAAGGATTTATGAGCATGGACCCTAAAATAGCAAAATTGGGGTGGGGTGGGAGGAATTTCTTTAAAGTATTTTCATAACTTTCTTTTACTGTTACTTCTGTAATTATGTCTTTTTGTCCAGCCAAGAAAAGGGCCTGAAGTTTTTTCCCAGTTTGGAAGCCCTAGTGCTCTTCTATGTGCCTCCACAAGAAGCCCAAAGGTCAGGAAAATCTCAGATAATCACTCAAGGGAACAGAAAATGCTTTCTGATAATCCACATTACTGAAATGGCTGTTGATACCTGTTGACTCTTATTCTCAGGCACTTTTTAGCTTCTGGTGGGACTGTCTATCACAGGAGCTCCTGATCTAGCCAGAAGAAAGGACAGACAATCCACAGGTTGCAGAACTGTCCTGGTTGTGGCTGATCCAAACTACATTTTTTCATTAATCCTTGCTTTTTAAAAGGGCTGTATTTACTAAATATTTTTTCTTCTTGAAATATAGTACTCATTGCATGTATCCTCATTGGTCCACTGACTTCAGGATTGGACTTGATGCTCCTTGTGGGTCCCTTTCAACTCAAGATATTCTGTGATCTGTAACTGTGTTGATGAGCCATGTCCAGGAAACTGGATAGAGATTTTGATAAAATGTTAAAGTAGTTAGATGCTCAATCTCAAAAATTAATGGGGTCAAGCCCCTAAGTACCAACCAGTTAAAGAATTTCAGTCCTAAGACACTGGTGACCCCATGTTTGCATAGCATGCAGTAGGTGAGCAGAAGGTCAAAATGAGGGTGTATCTCTAAGTGACTGGAGTATTATCATTAAGGAAGCATTTTAAAAGTCATGGCAGAAAGTTCAGGTCAGCACAGGGAGCACTAGAGTAATTAATCATTTGGTAGACTTCAGAATCAAGGTTTTCTAAGGGACAAGGGGCCTTCAGTTAACTTTAGACAGTATGCAGGGTGATGTTTCTCTGAGAATTACTACTTTAATCAGGTTTCTTTGCTGAATTAGAATATGCCAAATTTGTATCTGCAAATTACTTCCAGACTTTTCAATCAAGCTTCATTGCAAATGTTTCTCTTTGTAGACCACTTTGCAACCACAGTGTAACAAAGATTGTTGCACAGCAAGAGATGATCAGCCTCTGGAGAACCTTGTGAGACTGGTCAGCATCTTACATGCCTCAGTGAAACTGGGAAATCATGAGCCTGTCAGTAATAAAGATTCAAACCTTGTTGATAGTCAAGACCTGTGGGATCTTCATCCCCATGTGTAAGGGAAGTCATGCAAATGGTTCCACAGAGCGGAAGGTTTTGCAGCTGTTCAGAGGGACTGGGCTATCAGCTGTGGGAGCTCTTGAAACATGAAACTAATTCTACTTTGAGGAGGCTGGTGTCAGCATTGCACTCAAGCTTTCATGATCTACGCCTAGAGGAGGGAGATATGCCTGCAAGAAAAATGGAGTCTCATGTGTGGAATGTAAAACATCTTAGAGGAACAGTGGTTCTTCAAGGCATGTAATATGGCAATCTTTGGTATGTCCCAGCATCATCAGGTGCCTGTATTCTTCCCTTTCTCTTTCTACAGCAGCTAATTTCTCCAGCTTCTGAAATGCTTTGAAAAATTTTGAGTACAGAACACTGAAATTGGCCTAATAGGAGAAGCCAGCTGGAAAACATCATAGTGTGCCTAATCACATGCTGGAGACCTGTACATATGCTCCATTAAACCTGCCACTTAGGGCTGCTTTGTTGCAAAGACTGTGATGACTCTTATTTTCTGAGGACTTGAAAGTGTGGTGGCCTCCAGGAGCAATGCAGGGGAAAGGAATACAGTGTAAAGAAACTCCAGCCCTGGGGCAGGTGAGGAGCTGTGAGGGAGGGAGAGAATCTGTTCCTGTAGGTAGATATGGAACTCTGTAGTTTTTTACTAATTCTGCTGCCAAGTTGTCATGGTTTTAAAGCAGTAAGTAAAAAATTACTAGAAAACTTATTTTTTGTTGTGAGAAGTGGATTAGAACAAGAGCAAAGCAGGCTTAAAACTTAAAAGGAATAAAGAAAGTTTATTAACAAAACTACAAGAATAAGAAAACTAAAATAAAACTTCCAGAAAACCCTTTTTTCCCCCACTCCCCAACCATTCTTTTGTTTACATGACAACATAGAGATAACAAACTTTGGAACTTTGGTGTTTAAACAGCCCCAATTCTTGCTAGAGTCTTTTCATCAGCCTTTGTAGAGAAACAGAAGTCTTCTTCTGCTAATCTATGGAGTTTTCCACAAGAAAACGATTTCTTTTACAGCTTTCTATTTTTCTGATGCCAGCTGTCCAGAAATCCTGTCATCAGTTCACTCCTCCCATTTCACATCACTCTGAGGTGTGTATGGGTCAATGAGTCTAGGGATGTCATTTTTAAGGATGAGTTATTCAAAGGCAAAAGTTCTTTTCATCTGTCTCTGTGAGCTTCCCTGGAAAAGAGAAGTTTTCTCTTTGCCTCAAGTGGCCCCAAATCTTCAACTATTACTTCCCCTCTTCTGTTCCAGCACCTCACTCTATCATAATTACTCCACCTTTTGCTCAAAATCCACACTTTGAACACTCCATTCCTCCCCATATACTCTTAATTAAAGGAGTTTTTTCAGAACATTATTGTCCATCTCCATAGCTTTAACAGAAAAATATTTCAGCTTAATTAAAGCATCTCTCCTTATTCTCTACCTCTTCTGAAGCTTAATTCTTTTCTTTACTGTCTCTGATAGTTTATAAAGTCTCTTTACGTGTTGATTACTTTCTTTTTCTCTCTCTGGATAAAAGATTAATCTGCAAGTCTCATCTGGGTAATGAAAAGGTTAAAATCTTGCCCAGGCTTTGTAGATGGTTCTGTGATCTCTGCTGGAGCAGCAGCTGGAGCTGTCTGCGATGGAAGATTCTTCATGGCTGCTCTGGAGAGTGTGGTCACTGTCTCAGCCTGCCACAGGTCCAGAGCTTTTTCCTTTCTTTACTCGGCAGTCTCTGGTGAATTCTGTCACGGCAAAATCTGCAGCCGAGCCAGGGACCAGCCTGGCCCGGCCAGAGCCCGGGGCAAGCCCCACAGGCCCCATCTCCCGGCCGGGAGCCGCTGGGCCCAGCCCAGCCCCTGCCTGGGCCACATGGGCTGGGCAGGGAACGGGAGGCCAGCCGGAGCTCTGTTACCTTTCACAGCCAGGAAACAAAGAGACAAAGAAATTCCCAGGCTTAGGTCTTAAGGTGGTGTTCACAGGTTGATCGCACTTTCAATGGTTTAAACTGCTGTCAACTTTTAGAAATGGCCAGCTGTTGGCTAGGAGAAAAACTCCCATCAGCCTCCAGCAGTTTTAACTTCTTTAGGTGTTTCTCTTTGTTTTCTTAAATGCCAATGTATCACACAAGTTCACCTTTGTGACTTGGCAAGAGCACATAGACTTTCTGAACACATTTGTATTTTTCAATGCTTGTGACTGTGAAACCCACAGAAGAGAGAGAAACGAGGGTTCTGCACCCCATTCCAGAGAGAAGGCTGGACAGAGGGAGGATCGCATTCTAACTTCTGGGATCAATTTCTTATCTCCCTCTAAAACTTCTGGTCTTCCATGCCTGAATTGAAATGAATTGAAGTACTCTGCATTTAAAGCTTGTGATAATATAAAAAAACCCATCCCTGACTCATCTCTTCTTACAGAAACACTGTGCAGAGGCACGAAGTATGGAGATGTTTACACCAGCAGATATCCTCCAGTTTATAACACAGTGAATGATTATGAAACTTAGGACTGACATTCCAAACCTGTTTCAGTGATTGTAACTCAGTTAACACATCCTTCACAGAAAACATGCACAAAAATAAGGAAATGAATGTTTAAACACACAATAAACCTCTTTCTCGACACCAAATAAATACACTGTGCTTATCGGGTATAAACCTTGGCCTATTTGTTCATAATTGTAACCATAAATCTGGCTCAGTTGATATGTACATTCTTCTATCTATTTACTTAATTTTAAAGAATACAACTGTAAATTTCCAAAAGATAAAGTGGTTTGTTTTTTTTTTCATAGATATTTACAAGTTATTAGTCTGGGTAGTAAAAGCAGGGAAACTGTCAAAAAGGAAGTTACATAATGACAATCCACTCTAAAATTGCATATGCAACTAAAGTTGCATCTGAGAACATAAATTTTTGGGGACCATGATTGAAAGAGTTATGCAGAAATATTTCTTTCATAAGTGTTGGTGTGAATGTGTAACTACTTGTTACTTTGCTTTCAGAGGTGTAGCATTTGTTGGTGCCACAGTAGCTCTAAAGCTGTAACACTTTAAAAAGCCACTTTGCCCTAAGGTGAGCTCCATGTCCTGAAAAAGACTTGTCCATGAGGAAAAGCCAAGCTTCTGGGCTGTCCCTGTGGATTTCATGAAGTTTGGACTCAGAATCAAGGTTGATATTTGTTGAGAACCCTGTAAATTTGATGAAAATCAAATCTTTCTATAGAAGTTGCTTTCATTCAATGATATTTTTAGAAATGTTCTGTGGTTAAAAACAGAGGTTATTGATGTATTTGACTGGTTTTAGTGACAATGATATTTGCTAAGCTACCAGTGAGCACTAAGGATGCTGACAGTGCCATTTATTCAAGGCAGTGTTGAGACAGAAGAAGTTATGTGCAAAGCAAAAGATAATGGAGGGAATCACAGATGACTTGCCATGTGTAAGCAGTTGTTTTTAGTTAGCTCCTGCTCATAATGATAATCATTTGCACAGTAATTGCTTCAAATGTCTTACAGGGCGTTTGAATTTATGTTCTCTCTGGAAAAATTCAGAAATTGTGTTTCAGACAGAACCATCTGATTAGCTATGGATGTTTAAAGTTTATGTGGGTGCAAAAGCAATTGAAGAAATTCTCTGATGAAAAATCTATCAAATACCACTATATGTTTAATCTCCTTTTACATTCTACCCCAAGTTCATGTTCCTGACCATTCACAGATCCTGAACGAGGATGCTTTTTGATCAGATCCTGTGAAATGCTCTAATTATCTTGAGACTAGAAATCACACCCGTGATCTGAGGTGCATCTCAGTGTCACTGGTGGTTTCGAGGGACTTTTTCACCCTCAGTATGCTTTTTGAGATGGCATAATGCTGACAGCATCAGAAAAATTGTGGGCAGGGAAACAAAGCATTCGGTAGGTTACAGCGCCATCTATAGAAGGAACACAGCATCAGCCTGCAAACCGGGTCTCGCTGCCCTCAAAAACCTTATCTCGAACCTTCAGCAACCAGGTCACTGTTTCAACCATCAGGTGGGACTAAACATCAAATCCAACAGCAAACTCTGAGCACTGCACTCAGTCTTTGGGCACTACTAAAATCCTCCAAAAATTTGTTCAGCTTCCCTGCCTAGTTCAGCTTTCCTGCCCTTAGGCCACATTTTTCTGCCAGTGCTGTTGCAGTTTTGCATTTATTTTTTTCTAGAGGGTCTCCATCTCCTGGTTGCACAGAATTTCTTGGTTTTGGATTGCTTGAGTTAAGGGTCAGGGCACTCTTAAACTCAGCCTTCTTCTTGCCAAGTGAGTAGGCTACTAAAGTACTTAGGTGATGCTTTGCACAGAACAGAATTGACTAAAGTCTTGTAATTCTCAGTGAACATCTGCTATCACCTAGAGGGAAAGGCTGTGATGGGAGGTCAGGGGTCTGCCTCCATCTTCCTGGGTTTTTTTGCATCTGATGCTTCTGTGTTTTAGGAGCTGTATACCACCAGCAGACTATTAACTTTTACAATAAATTTTACAGATCTCTGAAATACATCTTACATAAAGAAACTGGATATACATTAAGGCAACGAGAGATGCTGAGGTGTTGCCTTCATGGTAATTAATTAGAAACTGGTGTGAAAGGGTCGGAGTCAAATCCCTATTCCAGTGACTATTGACTGCTTTCAAATGGGGGACCACTGCACGAAGAGAGAACCATTCACCAGAAAGTGCCAGATAGCTTAGTAGTTAAACTTAGTTGAACATAGAGTGATCCAGTGTATTTTTTTGGCAGCAGAGCAGAAGAAAACACCTAGCCAGAGAAGTGACATAACCCAGAACAGCCTATCGTGTCTCTTTCATTCAAAAGGGCACCTAAAAGTAGGAGACTATTCACTGTAAAAGTATTAAGGAGGGATAAATATCCCCTTCTTGCCATCACAATGTGTTTAAGTCCTTTTGGGGAAAAACTGTGTCTAGACTCAGTATTCCCATCACCTGGTTTAAGCAATGCCCTCCTCTGTAGGTTTACAGCTCTGTGCACCCCAGCCATGACCCCCTTGTTCCTCCCACTGGTTTTGTAGAGGATCATGCTGCCTAACTGGAGGCTGAGATTTCCTTGGGTGACAAAACATGTGGGAGCAGGGCTTTGTTTTGTGCAGTTTGCTCAAGAGCAGTGGTGGCAGAGCAGGGTATTGAATGTAAGACTCTGGTCTGACCACCCAGCCCTCCTGCTTTTTCTACCATTTGTCCACAGTACTGTGGCTTGTCAATGAGCATCCTCATTGCTTTAGACAGTAATGGCTTTCTTGCCTCTTCTAAGTCTGTAAATTTTTGTTAGGTGAGTAAAAGACGACTCAGGATCTAAGCAGTACAATGTGTCATCCCAGGGTGCTTTGCCACCAATTTCAGCTGGTTTAGGAGTTGGGTTTATGACCCTGAAGGAACTGGATGAACTGTTCTAAAGCTAAATCAAAGGAATGCTTAACTCCAGTTACTTTTTACTGTCTTCTTGCCTGAACTTGCCTCATTCAAACCCTTATTCTGTAGGACATTAAACTGGAAAAAACAACTTCTCTGAACAAGTTAATTTCTTGTGCCTATTTACATCAGTGTGGTTCCATTTTCAACATTGGCAAAAACCTGCTTGCAAAACAAGTCTGAGAAAATGAAAACAGAAAACCACAAGCCAAAAATCAACAGTTGTTTTCAAAAGAAAGAGTTTTAAATCTTTCACAACTGAAAAGTACTCTTTACCTTTATTTGGTATTCAGGGAAAAGGCTGTGTTATCTTTTCAAAGCTGTAGACATAGGTTTGGGGAAAATATTTTGAATGGGCAGGGACAATCAAAAATTTGTCTTCCAGCAGGATTCATGTTTATGATCTTACACCCACGGAGGTAAAAAAATCACTGTTAAACCCAAAATCTGACCAGCTGTGATGAGAGTCTATGTGCTGCCATTCCAGAAACACAGACCTGTATTTCTTTCAACTCTGACATTTTTCCTTTGCCTATCATCTCAGTGAATAGTTGCTTTTTCAAAATGTCCACCGGGCTATAGTCTGTAGTTGATACTCAACAAGAATAAGGGCAGGACAATGCCATTGAGATGAGAGTTCCATGGAATCTCTTGAGCAGAGGTGTTTTTTGCACAATAGAGAGAAGCTGTCACTCTTTGAGACACTGTGGAAATAGAGAGGATATTTTAGGACAGAGACCTTTCTGGGAAACATCCCCTCACCAGTGTGTGCCAGTTAAAACTCCAGTATAGTGAATGTTTTCTGGCTGCTTCAAAGAAATGCAGACCTGGGCCGCTTCTGTCCATCTGCTGTGTCTCACCCTGAAGGCTTCCAGACTAGCACACTTAGAGATGTACTAAAACAAACACATCTGGGCCACAAGATGTAAGTGAAACTCATTACCAATTCAAGTTCAAAATCTGCATGTTTTAGTGCAGTACACTGCTATGTGAAAGGACCACTCCAGACCCTAAACATTTTTTTCAGATTAGCTACAGTTCCAAATTAACTATAAAATGAGAGGCCTGGCCCTGTATGTGGGCTGAAGTTTTATGCCTGAATACCATGAGCATGCACAGGCTGTAGTTTGGGAAGACTTTTTCCAGTATTCCATTACAATATTTTCTCTGTCCTTTCTTTTTTTAATGCAGAAAGGTCAACTATAATTCCCTACAAGAAATAGCATGAGTTTCAGACAATTTTTCCCACACTTTTTTTTTTTTTTCCAGCTTACAAAGTATATGCATGTTAGTATTTGCAGAAGTTTCTTCCAGCTAGTTATCTTATAAATGCTGGACAGAGCTTTAAGGGTACCACCATGTACCCTTTTGTTGTGTTATAGATTTCACTGTCTGTGCCTTATTTGCAAAAAAATGCACAAGGATTTATTTTCCCCAGATAAGAATAAATATAAATAAATAAACAGGTGTTGAAAAGCCTTTCTAGTGCTTGCATCTGTGATTCTCTTCTGAAACAAAAGTTATTCTGAAAGCTTTACTGAAAGCTTGCTTTGAAAGTGAGTATTTTTGCAGACTGCTGACTGCAGTACTACATTTGCTAAAGAGATGCAGTCACACAATGGTTTGCTCCTGTATTATCTAGGTCATGGGCCAGAATTCTCCTGGGTGCTAACACTTTCCATTAAGCTGAATTTGTTGGTGCACAGTGCAGCTATTTTCCTTTTTAAAGCTGGTCCTAAATGGGAATGCTGAGTGGCCTGCCTAGTTTAACTGGTTTTGATTCCATGTAGAGTCAAGGGGTGAAGTCCTTCCCCTGAGGGGCTGGCCATTTATTCTGCCATGGCCAGGCACTAGCCAGGCATTGAAGTTCCCTAATTTATGCTCCCCACCCCACACTTTCACCACTGTTGATCTTGACAGTGTTTGTACAGTGATCCCTGAAGGATTTGCAATCATCCATAAAGAAAAGTAGTTCAGCAAAAAACAGCTAAAGCCGGACTATTTGCACAAATTTTAGGTAGCAAGAGCCTAATTTCAATCCTAGAAATGAAAACCCTAGAATTTAAAACCTAGTGTAATCCAGAAGTCAGTGTATGATAAGCTTCCCCTAAATTCAATGCAGTAATTGTTCTTATTTTTGTTCCTAATCCTCTTCCTCCTACATGTGAATATGCTTGTGAGCAGTAGCTCTGTCTCAAGCATTTTAAAGCATTACCATACAGGATGTATTAGCTGCATTTAGGTTTTATGATTTCTTATTTAGCCTCAAAGTTGCAAAAATAATTCTCTGTATTATTATGATCCATAATATATGTATTTTTATATATACTACGATGATCCATGTTGGATGATGCATATTTTGCACAATGTGCATTGAATCCGTTATGTGTGTAAGAGAAAATAATGAATCTGTGTCCAGTCAGTGGTTTGTTTAGGACAGCACAAGAAAATCTAAACTGTGTGACTGGTTCCGGCCCTCATTGCTGCTAGGTCTGCTCTTTTCTCCGGAGAGAGACTTTTCTTCACCTGTTGGTCCATACTGTATGTGAGGTTATTGCACAGATATAATAACTATACCTTGGCCTGACTTCTGAAATACTGAAAGGACAAATATTGAGATCTTGCCATAGACATGAAAAATACTGTGGGACTGGATAAAGCATATCCAACGTGTTATTGTTTTATTTCTTAAGAAGCTTTCCAGCAGCATTCTTTTTGGGGAAAAAAAAAAACCCCAGTGAGAAGGAAGCTGCTCTGTTGGTGGTCACTGCTGGTGAAAAGTCCAAAAATCTCCTGTCTGAGAATGAAGGCAGAGACAGCCCACACAGGTCTGCATTCTTCTAATATACACAAATATTATCTATTATATTACAGTGTGCAAATATGCTAAAAATGCATACATTATTTATACAAACTCATGTTACTGCTGCGTTAAAAAGTATTTGGGAAAGAAGTTGAACTTGTGAATGCTTACATTCCAGACTACAGTTACATTGTTGAGATTCACATTTTCTGCCTTGTTATAATTTATAAACATTGGGTTTAGTCAGGGTAAGTCTTCCTACAGCTTAACTGTAATTTCCTGTGCTAAATGGAGTCAGATGAGTGAGGATATGAAATCTTGGAAAAATTTAATCATTCCAAGGAAAGTTGTCCCACTTGATGTAGTAGAATTGGTATAATTTTGTAAGAAGGATGGGCAGTTTGTTAATTCCCTGTCCAGTCCAGAGCGAAAAATACAAAGTGAGGGGCTTTTGCCTGAAAGCAAAAAGGCTGACTTTTGCCCTCCTTATGCGATGAGTTCAGGCTCTGAATCTAAACAGATGTGGGAAAATCATCAAGTGTCTGCCTAAGGAAATTGCTTCAGCCTATACATAAATTCAACCATGTGCTAGAGCCTAACTGAAGGCTTGATTTCAGCTGAGGTCATGGACTAGCTGTGAGCTGAGGTGCTCTGTAAAATCAGACCCCAAGTGCTACACAGTACTTAAAAATAAATTTACCTGTTGCAGACTAGGAGCTGAATTTAGGGAATGAATTTGAGCAGGGATCTTTTCCATGCCACATCAAATCTAATGACATTTCCTGACATGCATGTATTAAATGAGTAAGGAACAAAACCAGTGTTGCTGTGGAGCTAATGTTTCAAATTTTTGAGCATCAGTATTTATTTTCCTTTGATTGCACTCACAGGGACTCAAGTGCAGTTGTGGATTTTGCTTTCAAAAACACCAGCTAAGTTAAAGGGTGAAAAAAACAAATTGTTTGAGGCTGACCATAGAAATATCTCAAGCTTTGAAAATCAAAGACATTTTAAGCTAATTTCTTCCTACTGTTTTTTTTAGTCTATCAATGAGTGTGTGGTTCTCAGCCAGCAAGCATATTCCTTGCAGGAAAGACAGGCAGCAGTTCCAGGCTCTCCCAGGACCATCCCCTACTACAAACCTCTGGAGTGACACGAGCTCCACACATCCACATTGAAACTGAGCAAAGGATTAAAGTCTGTCCTCTGACTGACATGGAGCCCTGCAGCAGCTGTGGCAGACAGACTGTAGAAATGAAATCACTTTTGTAAAACACATTGTACAAGACCCCTGGCTGCTTAGCCAGCAGTTTCTCATTGAAACACTGAAACGCTGCAGTTTCACAAAGAGGAACAATTTTCCTAAACCCTCACAGGCTGATCAAGGGTCATGAACATGCATTAGACTGATTCAAACCTAACAGGATTTTGGCATCTTTGGTAAAATCTTTGAATGACATTTTTCAGGAAAGTTTGTTGTCACTGCTGCTGGTACTGATCATTCCTAACACACAGCAGGGATTACTTTATGACTTCTTCTCAGAGGGTCATGAAAATTGAAAACCAAGTCCCAAAGTGTGTATTTAGGAAAGATCACATTCATATCAGCACTGGGCCACATCAAAAACCTGTTACAGCTGCTTTCTGAAGTTGGAAAAAATTAGCCACTCAGTGCCTTTTCTCACATTGTTCAGTAAGAACTGATCTTGAGAAATGTGTTGTTTAATGACATGACTTGATCTTCAGGGACATTGTTCATTAAAAGGATAAAGAATGGTTGGTAAAGTCAGATAAAGTATCAAGCTAGCTAAATAATTATATAGTTTTCAGAACCATCTTGTTCCTTCAACAATGCTTCTTCAAAAACCTCAGGAATATGGCCACAGCTCTGCCACCTGACCCTTCAGTATGTCAGAAAGCCTGAATATTGCAACCACTCTTCATATCATCATCTGCAATTTAGATTTATGCATAGTCCTTGACTTGCTGTCTAACATTTTTCTAGAATGGGAAGGGGAAAAAGAAGGAGAAAGTAGTATTTCTTGAATGTTGAGTTGCAATATAAGTCTAATGGAAAAATATCTTCAGGCATTACAAGGGAACTCTGGGGACTGTGTAGCAATACAGACCTCTTTTGCAGACAGACATGAGTTCACCTGATTGTTCTTCATGTCAGTCAAGCTGAGGTTAGTCTAACACTAAGCTTGAGCTAATTAAGTCCAGCTAAGAGGAAGGGTGTATTAACTCAGGCCCAAAGCCAAAGTAGAGTAAATATAAGAACTCTCTCTGCAGAAAAAGATAAAAAATTAAAAAAAAAAAAATTAAAAAAAAATCAGGGAATCTATGTCCTGTGTCTCCATTCCTTACTTGCAAAATGGGGATATTTAAGCTGCACTTCTCCCACTCAACACACTAAGAGTAGAAGCTCCTCTGCTAAGATTTTAACATGCATACATATGGAGACTTGAAAAGAAAATGCAACTCAGTCTGGCTACAGTGATGTAAGTAATAATACCTCTTAGTATGGTATTTAGTGTTCCTAAACAATGGTATTGACTGTTACATTTTTTATGGTACCCTACTGGAAATGCTAAACTAGCTGAAATACCTTTGCCTTTGTTCCTCCAACATCACAGAGATCTCACTTTGTATTTTGCTGCAGGCTGTGCAATATCATCTAACCATGTCTGAAGCTCATCTAAGCAAAAAGTACAGAAGGTTGAAATCAGTTCTACATAGCTCATTATTTGTTCACTAAGCTTCATCTAGCACTATATTTTTGATGCACAATTATTTAAGGGATTAGGAAATTTCATTGAACAGTCTTATGGTACTGTTGGAAAGATAACAATTGAAAGACGTCCAGGAATTCTCTCATTTTTCCATTTTTCCCATCACTCACTGCTCTTTTTCCCCCTAGCATATCCCAATGGATGTTACACACATCCTCAGGGAGGACTCCTCATACTTCAGTTTCTGATCCATTGACTGTGCAAGTGCTCCCTCAGGTCTTTCTTTGGCCTCTGCCTTCACCAGCTCTCTGTGAAGTGACAACCCTCCCATCAGTAACAAAACCTGCACCTATCCCTGGATGCATTGGCTGCTGTTCCTGCAGCCGTTCTTGTCCTTGCACCCCAGACACAGAAGACAGGCAGCAGTCAGCAGCATCAGCCTCCAGCTCCTCCTGCAGGGAACAACTTCCCTTCACAAAACACGTGTAATTTCAATGAGGATTAATTGGGCAAGCCTCAGTCCATTTCCCTGCAGTTCTTGTCATCCCATTCACTTATATTGTTTTCACTTGGTTTCTTAATTTTTCCCTTATTCTTTTTTTTTTTTTTAACAATTTATTTCTTTAGTTTCTTCTGCTCTCTCTTTGTTCACCTTTCTTCCCTCATTTTATGATTTTAACTGCAGTAATTTTGGCAAGTTTTGGTCATTTTCACTGCCCCTCATTCCATCTCACTCCATTTCTTGTGGTCACTCCATTTCCAAATTTTCTGCTTTTTTTAAAGCGCATTTTATTTGATCATATCTCCTTTCCAGAGCATTTGTTAGACTTTGTTGTCTGATTTCAAGATTTCATTCCCTTTCAGGAAAGGGAATCTTTTTTTAGAGCTCTAACTTCTCATACTGTAATAGGTAACCTCAGGTAGCTTGACAGAAGCTGGTTGTTAAATTCTGGTCCCTTACATACTTGCCAGGATGGAGATACTTTCATTTCTCTGACAACTTGTTCCAGTATATTACTTTCCCATGAAGAAATATTCTTCTAGTTTCCAAATGTCCTGAATTGAACCTTCCAAGCTGCAATTTGGGGTTACTGCCCTTTGATAGACCATCTCCTACTACCAGGAAAAAATATGGTTTTGTCACCTTTGCAATTGCCCTTGATATAATCGTAAGCTGTTATTAGACCTTGCCTTAGCCCCCTCCAGGCCAGACTATATATATACACCCAGCTCCACCCGTCTCTCCTCATAGGCCACATGCTCCCTGCCTCTGCAGCCTGCTGCTGGACCCTCTCCAGATTCCTCCACATCCTTTTAGGACTGGGTTGGGGGGGATCCAGAACTGAACCACTATTCCAGGTGCAACCTCACTACTGCCAAGGAATAATGGATAATAACTTCTTGTTCTTCCCAATATAGCTCCCAACACAGGATATGATTTGCCTAACAGGAAGAGCACTCAACATATGGGTTTATATTCAGTGTGGCACCTGCCATAACACCCATTTTGCAGAAGGGCTGAAACTCAGCCCATCACCTCCCAGCCATAGGGTGGCTCCAGCCAGGTGCCAAGCTCTGCATCCCACCATGCTGAGCTCTGTGAGGTTTCTTCTAACCCATCCTCTCATCCCTTGAGGTCCCTTGGCTTCAAAGCATTTGGAAAGTCAACCAGTCCCTGTAACTCAATATCATCCTGCACAGTATGTAAAAAAATTACAAAATGTGAGTGATACTTTATGTCCCTTGGTCACAAAAGAAATTCAATGCTGTTACTCTGCTTCTGGTTGCTTTTTCCTCTATTTGGGTTTGTTCTCATTTAGTCCAGTTTCACTGAGCTGAAGTCCTGTCATCAGCCTCTTCTTTGCTGCTGGCAGCACCAGGAGAGGGATCCTGTGACTACAGGGTTTATTTTATTTTTATTATTATTTTTATTTTAATATTTTATTTAAATATTATTTTTATTTATTTTAATATATGCCAGACTAATTTTCTCTCAATGCCCACCATGGGCCCTGCTGTCTTTGCATTAATGGCAGAGGATATGGGTGTGTCTAGTTCTTTTTTCAGCTGCTTCTCCATCTTAAATATTTGGGATTGACACACTGGTCTGTGTGTCAAAAGCTGGATGCTGTTGGAGTTAGTCCCACACTTTCCTTACTTCCCCAAAAAAAGGAATTGTATTTAGCATGGAAATAGTAGTGCATATATTGCACAGCAGTATATATTGGACAAAAGTTGTGCATCAGCTGCAAGTAAACTGGGGATCTAAGCCAAAGACTATTCATATGTGCAAGAGACCTTGCATGTTGCATTATGCCTAACTTTTGGTTATGATAGGGACTGGCTATTTGGCTCTGAATCAGAAGTGTGCTTAAGCATGTGAATGATCCCACTGAAAGCAATAGGACTAGCAGTGGACTTAAAAATTAAGATAGCATCTAGATCCATTCTGTCATTGGTCTTAAATCAGACTTGTTGCTCTAAGTTTCCCAATGCTGCCATCTATAGAGTAAATTGACTACAGCTTTCAACAGGCAAACTAGAAAACAGTTACAAAAATTATAGATTGCATGCAGTCAACCCCAGTAGAGCTCTAAATTAGCAATGTGCACATCTAAACAGATAAGGCTAAAATCCAAACTTCAATATTTCTCAAGTATTTTCAAGGATAGTTCTACGTATTAACAGTTGAATGTCCACCTCTGGAAGGCAACACAAAAATGGCAGGAACCTGTTAATTCAAATTAATTTGCTCAATAGACTACTCTGTCTAGAAGAGCAGCAGGCACTAGGTTCTTCAGAGTGGGCATAAAACACAGCAGGCTTTGCAAGTTCCTGCCCTTCTCAAAAATTTTCACAGTGAAAATTCAGAAGTAAATTCAGGAAAAACACGAAGGGTTTTAGATGAGAAGTAAGAGGGTCAAAAGAGTTAATTTACTTAAGAGGGACACACAGGAAATTAAGGAAAAGTGACAGTTCTGAATGGAACTACAGATATAAGAACAAAGAGAAGAAAACAAGGAGGGACAAAAAATGAGCCTCACTTCAGATAGACATGCCCAGGAAAAAATACTAAATTATAAGAGCATCTTCTCATGAAAAGTGTTTTGATACATAGCACTCTAAAAAAACAACTCTTATCCTAAACCTTTCTGCCAACATGAGAAATAACAGACAAAGATTAAAATTAAAAAAACTGGCAAGTAGGTAAAATAAGCTAGAAAATGCAAAAAAGAAAAAGCATTTCTTTTGAGATTATATATGCCTGATATGGCTTTAAAATATCTTCCTGGTTTTCTATTTATGGTTTATTCAATAGAAAATGAAGCTGTAAAATACACACTTCTATGCATTGTGACCTTTTTTCTGAATGCAGTAACACATTTGGAATGGGTGCACTGAAATATTGCAACATTCAGCTTACAGATCAACACCCATGGTTTGAGATCTCTATCCCAGCTCCCAAGATCTTTGCCATTCCAAAAAATGCATCTTCCTCTTTCTGAAACCCAAGGTATTTTAAAGTAAAGCCCAGCTGTTTGCTAAGCTCTTGTCATCATTTCTGCAGGGGACAATAGCCTTGCTAGTGATGTTATAAGTAGATAGATAACATTCATTCTTTAATTTTTCTCTTTATTTCCATCCTTTGAAACTATGCCTGGGAATAGGCATACAGAATTCACATAGAATGTGAGAAAACAAGAAAAGTCTGGCACAAATAACACTTTCCCTGTTTCTTCATGAGGCTTGAATTACTAAAATGTTGCTTTTCAGTAGGTTCTTAATGCAGAAGCTTGAGCAGAATGAAAAAAAAAAAAAGTTCATGAAACACTGAAATAACTTCATTAGCATCATTTGCACTGCTAATTAAAACAAAAAGTAAACCACAAAAAATTGGACTGCTGCAATCACTATAAAATACACAGTAGTATCTCAAAGGCATTTTCAGGTTCTTTCAGCACTGACTCTACACAGGCACAGTCACAGCATGTACCCGCAAATAATGCCCTAAGGGCAAGGAGAGGGTTCTCTGCAGCACTAAAGCTCACTGCCCCAGGTAAGGCAGACAGCTCCTCCTGCAGCTGGTTTTTGCTGCACCTTCCACTCTCTTGTGCCCCTTGTGTTTCCTCTCCTGAGGGTTGTGTTGCTAAGCAGCCTGAGCCACAGGCACGGCTCCGAGGCTGCGCTGCAGATGCTCCAGGAGGCCTCTTCCCCCACCCTACGACAGCTTCCACTAATAGGCAGAAGATGATGCTGTTGTAGAGGACAATGGCACATAACAGACCTTTCCTTAGCCAAGTTTTCACCTCCCTGTTAATAGAAACTGGACACTGATGTTTAGATTTGGAGTATCCTGAAGTTTAGCAAACCCTTAGACTTCAAATTAAAATGTGTTGCAACCCTTTGCCAGCTTCAGCTATCAGCCTCATGAGCGGTAACAAGGTCCAATACAAAACAACTTTAACCCACACAAACCTTTAATAAAAGCTTGAATTGCCCTCCAAAACAACCCTGCAGTCAGAACAGCTTGCAGCATACCCAGAGCAGCAGTGACCATCTAAGACTGTGTAACCCAGCACTATATAAAATGGTTGCCAAGGACAGACTGGGACTGCATTAGAACAAAGATCCAAGTTAAAGGGTGTTTTATCCCTGCCTACAGCTACCTGAAGTATTAGCAGAGAGCTGCAAGAGCAGCAAACAGCAACTAGACAGGTAAAAATAGTTTCCACAGGTTCATGCCAAAGAACATGTATTATAGATTTAATCTCTTTCCCTGAAATACAACACTTCATCCTGCTATTAGAAGTTCATTTAGTGTGGGTTTTTCCTTTTTAGGTTGTTTTGGATGGGATAGATAAATACAGCCTCTCTAAAGGTCTTCATAACAGAATCACAAGTCAGTAAGCACACACGGTCTAGCCCAGGATTGTGCTCTGCCTCAGCCAGCAGGTTTGGTTTAGCTACAGGCAGGGAAAACACCTGTTCTAATACTGTCTCCTATAAGGAAACACAACACTAACCAACTCAGTGGGTATTCTGGGGCTGGTAGCACTAATGCAGACCACATTAAGGTGACATTTGAATCTTAATTTATTACACTTTACCCCTCCAAAATAAATGTATTCAGGGTGGTACATTGCAGCTTATGAGTTTCAGACTGGACACTAGGGAAAGCCTTACTAGAAGGGTAGTGCAGCACTGCTCCATGTTACACATACTGATGCTTCTCCATCCTTGGAAGACTCCAGGACACTAGAAAGAGCAGTTTCCCTGCTACCCTGAGGTAACCTTAAATTTTTGCTCAGAGGAGAGCTTTGAGGGTCTTTTGAAAAGAAAGCTTAGAGAGGATGCCGCACAACTTCTTTTGGAGAAAATTAGTCATCACTTTAGTCCATTCAGTCTTCCAGCAGAACATTTTATTCTCATTAAGGACAAGGAAATATCAACCAACAACTCAATTAACATAACACAGATCAAACAAGCCCTGTTAAGCATTTTCTACTTAACATGTGAAAAAAGAGTCTAAAGATATCTGATGTGTCCAAACCGTTCACATTAAAACTTGAGCTCATCCTTTAGCATAAGCTCAGCTGATGTTGCTTCTGTGTATAGCAAAAGGTGGAAATAATTTAAGTTACCAGAACAGCTGTGTTGAACAAGTACTGAAGCACTGGAGTTTAAACTGCATTTACTGGTGTGCTATTAAACTGCTTTCCTTGTATCTCTTCAGAGTCTTAGGCAGACTTGCAGAAAGCCACAGCAGAAAAACGAACTTCTCCTTTTTCACGTTCTGTAAATTGTCTGCAGATCTTAGCAGAATCCTTGGGGATGAAAAAATACAGCTGCTTAGACTAACCAAATACACTTCCTGTAGAGAACAAGTCTTTGCAGTTCCTCTCTGAGTCCCACCAACTAAGTTACATAATCTTATGCCAGCAGCTAATAAATACACTGAACAGGTATCTAGCTCTTAGGGACAATACCTTTAGTAGTCATAAACTTAGCAGATTTAAGCACAGACTCGTACAGCAAGTAGGTACAGCCACTATACACCACAGGCAGACTTCTCACCTTTATATAAGGCTTTTTATATGCTTTGTTTTCAGGGAAATGAGCAGCAAGGGAGAAGACTTACCTTCAACAGCAAGTCATCTGAGCTTGTGCCATGGTTTACAGGAAATGGCATACGGCCATCTGTGAAAGAAATACTTCTAAATTAGCAGAACTGAGCGTAGTGGGCCCAGACAAGTACATATATGATGATACTTGGGAAGTCAGACTATTGACAGTTCTGAGTGAGATGGAAAGTGTTCTCAGCTACACCAGTGACAACATGCTTTAGGCCTTCAGTGTACCCCATCATCCGTTAAAATCTTCAGATGAAGATACCAATTATGTTTTGGCTCTGAGAGCCTCAGCAAACAGTTTAATTAGCACAAAGTATCTTGCTTGAGCCCCCAACACTGTAGTCCAACTACAGAGTTCACATGGCCTTACCCAATTCGTACAGGTGTCCATCCACGTTGACAAAAAGGATGAAATGGAAGTTCACACTGTTGTCCTCCACCTTAGGAGACACCATCAGATATATTTGTTAGACTGAAGCTAGTACTGCAAACCCAGTCTGCGATTACAGAACAGCAGAAACTTCAACAAGAAAGCAAACAACTTAAGAAAACTTAAGTTTAGCAGAAGAGGTCTGTGGCAAGACTTCTACAAGGTCAAGCACCAGAAATCCTAATGGTGAACAAGCATTCACCCATGAGTCACTCATTTCTCCTTCCTCATGAACTGTAACAGCTATCTGACAGACAAAAAATAGGTGTTGCTCTACCACCTTCTTTAAACACTTTTTCCAAGATTTTACACATTCACATCTTACCCGACATTGTCCTTCTTGCGCAACAGAATTGTGGACTTCTTGTATAGCCTTAAGAGAAAGCAGGTAGAGGTTATTACTACATCTCTGAGTGCTGATAACTGTCAGCAGGTTTTGTAGTTCATATACCTTATTATTTGCCAAATGCTTAGCTCTTTCTTCAGGAGACAAATCAGCTGTTTCATCAAGAAATTTCTTCAGGGCAGACCCCTCCTCTGCACAAGATGATCAAACATTTTATTCAGTATAGCTAAAACATCAGTCACAGTTTAGATTCAGCCAACAGTGATCAATGCTTTTAGCTCTAGCTACAAGTCATTGCATTCAGCCTGTTACTATCTGCACCATAAGCACATTATAACTACAACTTAAAGTATTTATTTATCCAGAATATACTAGTAACAATCTACACAAACAACCAGAGTTGTTTCAGGGAAGAGTGCTTCAGTATACTGTGGATGCTTGTTTTGAAAATCATTTTCAAATGGGATTTAGCTTTTCTGATTTCCCCACTGCACATTTGGCAGAAATGTTCAATCCCATTTTGAAGAAATTCAATAAAGGTACCAGCTGAAAGGACACAACTAACAGAATGTGAGTAGATGAAATTGTCTCACTGCCTTCAAATGCTTAGCTCTTGCTCATGACAGGCTTGCTTTGGTTTACCAGAACATAAATTAGTAGAGCAGTACTAAGATGCACTGAAAAGCATCTTAGTACTGCACTACTAGCAGATAAAAGATGTGCTGCATTATTGCTTCAGTCATCAGGAGTGTGTTATTTCAGTGAATCCTTTTTAAGAAGAACAAAGCAAAACTGCTTAAATGCTCACTCTGACTTCCACACATTTTCCTTTGTATAAAAAGAAATCCCATACCACAGAAAGGGTCCAAGTTCTCTTGGAATAATGGTAGCTGTATTTTGCAGTCTAGTCTCTGAACAACAAAATAATATTTTTCGATAGTAAAGAAACCATCAAAACTATTATCTTGGTATGAAACATCTCCTTACAAACCCTTATCTCTACAACTTCTCCAGAAAAAAGAAAACGTATTTTAGACTGATTTACAGGCTACTCTGAGCACATTGATTTCCATTGGACATAAGTAGCATGAAGAACTCCATCTCATATATTGACAAGAAGCTTAAGGTCAATAACTTCTCCTGAACACAGTGCTTTCTAATTACAGACAGACTTTGGTCAGTCCTACTAAGTGCCCTTTTCCTCTTGCATTGCTTACTAGGACAATACCTCTGCAGCGATTCAAAGCACATTCCCTTCTGTGTTTCAGGCAGTCCACATGTCCCACTTCAAGAGCTGGAAGACCCACTTACCATCTGAAGCAGTATAGCATGCCTTAACTTGGCTCGCATGAAAGCCCCTGTCTCCCAATAACCCATACCCATTGAATCTGCTGTCAAAAAAATGGAAATTCAAGCACTTCAGAACATTCATACTCACCAAGCTTCAATTTGTCTTTGTTATTAGCAACTGCATGGATCAGACCAATTGTCCCACAGGAGTTACTGACTGTCTGCTTCAGGAAATACACTTTGGAACTGATCTCCTGGTCCTTTATTTTCTCAGTCTGTTGCTTCCTGAAGTTCTCATGCTGTAAACATGTAACTATTTTAGGCATTTCATCACAGTCCTATCTTTGTATTATCCAAACCACTGGACATGTAAGTTGTTGTACAGGAGAATCAGTATTAGGACTGAACAAAGATTCACTCACAAAGTAATCTTTGTGGCAAGTAAAGCACCATATGTCTGAACTGGATTCAGACCAACACTTAATGGACTACCTGCATGATTCAGCCATATCCAAAGGCACTGTTCCTAGGTTCTCCATCTGAGCCATACACTGGAAATAGCTTGGGGTGGGAAATAATCTAATGGATAGGCTTTTTTATTTCCTCTCCCAGCTGCTTTGGTCCATTGAACACGGTTACTCAGCATGTCTCCACAATAGGCCTTTGAACCTTTAGAATTATTTGCCTTCACGAGCCCCTCCCCATCACAATGCATAAACAACTGTAAAATCGCTATTGAAAGGTTATAATCCTTCATTTTAAGAACTTGCTAATTAAATTTGATTTCAAAGCCCATCTTCTCAATACCTTCCTTAGCATCAGGTGGACTGAATACATTAATATATTGAAGAAGTAACGTAGGCCTCTCCAGATCCAATGATTCAGCATGGTAATGGAAGTGCTATTCCTCACACTCAAGATCGCTCATGGTTCTTTTCCCTCAGTCTGATATACAAAGCAAAATCTCACAGGAACACTGGGATGGAACGAGAGCCCTTGTTTAGTCGCTCAGCCCAGCTGAGGCTATTTGGAGGCTGGGTCCAAGCAAACACCGTGCCAGTGCCAAGCCCCATCCACGTCCAACCTCCTGATGTTTGGGTGGATGACAGCGGCACTCCAGACAGCGGCCAGCGCTGCCCTGCGCGGGAGGAGACACCCACCTGCTCAGTGAGCGGGAACAGCAGGAGCAGCGCGCAGGCCGGTGTCGGCACGGCGCGCAGCGCTTCATCCTCGAAGCCCAGTACGTCCACGAAGCGCCAGCCAGGACCCACCCCGAGGCGGGACAGCACCTGCACGGGGCACAGAGAGCGGGTGGCCCGGCCGCGCCACGCCCGTCCCCACGGGGTGCGGCCGCCCCAGCCCCGCCGCACCCGGTGACACAGCACAACGCGCGGCCCCGCCGCGCCACCTGCCGGCCGCGCCCGCGCTCAGCGCCGCTCCACAGGTGCGGCCGCGCCCCGCGCCCCGCGCCCCGGCGGGCGGGATGCCGAGGGACGGAGGCAGGAGCCGCTCCGCGCCCCGGCGGGCGGGATGCCGAGGGACGGAGGCAGGAGCCGCTCCGCGCCCCGGCGGGCGGGATGCCGAGGGACGGAGGCAGGAGCCGCTCCGCGCCCCGGCGGGCGGGATGCCGAGGGACGGAGGCAGGAGCCGCTCCGCGCCCCGGCGGGCGGGATGCCGAGGGACGGAGGCAGGAGCCGCTCCGCGCCCCGGCGGGCGGGATGCCGAGGGACGGAGGCAGGAGCCGCTCCGCAGGTGCGGCCGCGCCCCGCGCAGCGCTACCACCACCGCGGCTGGCGCTCCCCGGCAGGGCGAGATGCCGAGGGATGGAGGGGGAAGGGGCGGCGCCCTCCCGCCCGCGGCGCTCCTCCGGCGGCGGCAACTCACTTTGTTCAGCATCTGGAAGACAATGCGTGGGGGGAAAAGCGTGAGTGCCGGTGAGAGCCGGCATCCCACCACCCGCCCCAGCCCTGTCCCCGCCGCCCCTCGCGCACCTCGGGGTTGATCTCCATCGGCTGCCAGGCCATGGCTGCAGGGCGGCGGGAGCCGGGAAGAAGGCAGGCTGTGCCCCACGCACGACGATGTCCCCCGCGGCAGTTCCGCTGCCGAGCCGCTGGCGACGCTGGGGCGCGGAGCCGCCCACCCGGCTCTTATATAGGGGCGGGCTGGCCCACTCGGCGCGGCGGTGGGGGGAGAGGGAGGAGCAGGCACGGCCGAAGCGCGGGGGGGGCGCGGGGCCGAAGGGCCGCGGGGCCGGGGGAGCCCGGCCGGGGATGCGGGGCCCGGTCCCTCCGCGGGAGCGGGGCGCGGCCGGGGGACCCCGGCCCTCTGACGTTGGCGTGGAGAAAGTGCTGGAAGCGGGCCGGCAGCGTGGGCAAGCGGCTGGCATCACCCAGGGCAACAGGTTTCTTCACCATCAGCCCAGCCCTTGGGCTCCGTGCATCCCGAAAACCCATGTCTACATTTATGTTCCTGGCAGCTCCTAAGCATCAGGCCCTGTTCTGTGTATGTTGCGTAAAGTATACAATGGTTTTGATATTCAACAAAATCATTAAACGCTTTTTTTTAAATTTCCAGTATGATAAATCTGACATGGAAGTGTCCTGTGTGCTGATTGTATCTCTGCATTTGGACCAACCCTTGAACCAGTCTAGTGAAGCTGGTTAAAAAATAGCGGGCTTTTTATCTTTTATTCATGACCTGACAGTTTCTGTGCACAATGTCTTTGGACTAGAACATGTCTAGAACAAGGAAACAAAACCAACCTGCTCAAAATACCAGCACTAATCACGTGGACTCCCAACAGCTTTTCAGATTTTACTGGTAAACAGCCGGACGGGAGCCTTGTGGACAAGCGAGATGCTTCACAGTTGTCTTTCAAACAATGCAAATACTGAACAAAAGAGTCAGCTGAATGTCTGCAGTCTGTTTGGTTTTGATGACTTTCTTCCTTTGGTTTTTCACCGTGTTTCAGAACAATTTGGGCCCCAACGCAGCAAAATTTCTAAGTGCCTGCCTGATTTCAAGCAGATTTAAATTAACTTTAGGTCAATTGCACTGTAATTTAGTGGGGAATCATTCACATCAGGTGGTTGCATACATGCATTTTTGAACTGAGACCTATTCATCAACATTATTCAGTTTACCATGAACTCCTTGGGAAAAAAACCTAGAGTTAATCTTTGAAATATGGCCATAAACGGTTCAAGATGCAGTCTCATACTAGTTCTACCTATAACAAGACTTAGTGAAGAAGAAACAGAATAGTAAGGCAGTCTTTGTATTTTGTGGCCTAAGCTGGGATGTTTCCAGACAGGATAAAACCTTGAGCAACTTTCTCTGATCTTTTAGCTGATAATACCTTGACCAGGAGACTGGTCTAGAGAAATCCTGAGACCCCTTCCTGAAGTACCCCATGATCCTGTGATTTAGTCTATCACAGTAAAGGGAAGAGCAGTACATACTGTTCAAAAACAAAGATTTCTGGGGAGGACAGGGGAAAGTAAATGACAGTATCATTTATTTCTGCTTTCCCCCCCCCCCCCCCCCATTTACTGTAGCTGAAAACAGTCTTTGATGCCTATAAGAAAATTAAAATTGGCCCAAAATATTAATTCTATATATGGCATCTTTGACTATCTTTCTTTTTATGATGAACTCCAAATGCACTTTAAGATGCAAGGATATCAAAGCAGCTTGAATGAATAAGTCTAATGCTAATGGTCCCTGACAGATATGCAGGAGAGTCTGCATGCAGCTCCTCTGAGAGGACAGCAAAACACTCATCTTGCAGCCTACAGAAGAGAAGGCTAAAAAAGGCAAGAAAATCCTATTTCTGAATTGTGCAGCAGCAAATGATCATTAGAACTTCAGCCTGCCTCAGCCATGGCAGTGCTTAGATTCCTAGGTTAGCCATCCCTGGGATGGCTTCTGTGTCTAGGCTGTTGAGAGAGACTGCAAACAGTTGTTCAAGTGTAATTTCAGGCTCTGAATACCATGTACAGAATGCAGGAAGTGATAGCAGAACTGTTTCTATGGAAGAATCTGTCAAATCTATCAAAACACTAATTTTAAAATAAAGAGTAAGTGTAACAACATCAAACTTCTAAAGCTGCTACTGTTGCATAAAGACGCCTGTCTCCAGAAAGTCGCGTAAGAAGTAAATGCTGTGTCATAGACAGTCCCCATCCATCTCATTGCAGAGATGAAGGAAGTCTCTGGACCATCTTTCTTCAGAGCAGAAGATAGATGTGCCTAACACATTTAACCCAATTAATTTCCATTATTGCAGTAAAATAAATACTCACCTGGAAAAATGACTGGTACCTTGCAATCATAGTACTTGTGGTGTTCAACACTGTTCACAGTGTTAAGGTTTTGCTCAGATGTCTAATCTAGAAGCTGCGGATAGAGGAATCTTTGCCACATATATGATCTTTTGGCAGATTGCTTTCTCTTAGATATTGCCCTTGGTGTCAGTATTCACCATATTTCAGTTGAAGGTTTATGTAAGAACTAGACCTACAATTAAGGCCTGTTCCTGAGTTCAGAGGATCTCCAAACAAAAGTACCTATAACAAGTAAGGTAGTGAAGGAGGCAAAGCTGGCCTCAGACAATGCAGAGCTCCCAAAATGGAAGCTGAGGCTGTATACTATTCTTTAGAAAATAATTTTCCTATTGTCCTGCCAAAATCCAAGCCCTGAGGCAGTCCAAGTCCACATCTTCTGCAGTATCCTCACCTGCCTAGCAACCACCTCAGACACATGCTTTTCTTCATTTTCTTATAATGACTTGCTCCCCAAAAGAAGGTTACTAAACCCATTCCTGGAAACCTCCTGGAATCCCCTACTCCCTACCTCCAAAACAAACAATTATTGTCCCTAGCTGTCTGCCCAGGACAGCAGGATGCATGTACATGGTTGTGCAGGTGCTGGAGCCACAGGATTTACTACATGTCGCCATTCTCCTGGTAACTGCACATTTGCATTTACCCTACAGGGAGTAGAAGGTGTTTGAGATAACTGTGCTGACTTACTGTAAGCACCTCTGCTGGCCTGGGGATAAATCCTGCCTGAGACTAAATCGTGCCTGAGGTAAATCCTGCAGTTAGCTCAGTTTTACCATAGCAGTGTGCTTGAGAGGGGTTGATTTACACGCATATGCAGCATCCTTGCATGTGGATGGAGCAATGTTGATGCAGTGCTGTTCTCCCTTTGGCACAGAGCTCCTGCTGTGACAGCATCCCTGAAACCGGAAACTTCGTGAGTCTCAACCCTTGCTCTAATGACAGCTCTGGGCTGAAGCTGTGGCCCAGAGAGAAAGGTGTGGAGGGAACAAATGTGTACCTGGAATGGTAGGATTATGCTGCTCTAAATCCTAATCCTAACCCTAACGCAGATCTAAAATACAGGATTATGACAGGTGCTATAAAGAAAACTAATTTCATCCCAGCCACAACCTGTACACTGTGTCACAAGGTATCAAATATAAAACATATCTGGGGCCACTGCAGGGACAGTGGGTGTCGGGGATCTGACTATAGCCAGATATATATAGTATATGTATATATACATATATATCTTCATAGAGAAGACTATAATATCGCCTCTTCTCTTCTGGTAAATTGGAGCACAGCAGCAATTCCTGCATGAGACTGCCCCAGCCTTTAATTAGAAGATCAGAGGGATCAATAGGCCTAGCAATTGAGTGCTTTTATAGAGATCCTGGGTGGCAGTGTGCCTCAGGGACGACAAAGAGTTAACATTGTCCCACCCCAAACCCCTTGTGAAGGGCGGCCCAGGAATTCTGATTGGGTTTGAGTCCCTGGGGGTTCTCCCTTGGTGTGCTTCTACTGGTCCCTGACCCTGAACTCCACCCTCAAAGGTGTAAACCCTCGGGGGTTCTGTCCCTCAAAAACCCCTGCTGTGCCTCTGTTCGGGGCTCTCTGTTCTGGACCTGAGTTTGTTCCCATGCTGAATAAATGGTTTCATGAACGGGAGCCCGTCTCGTTGGTGTTTCATGCCGGTCCCCAGAATCCTGCTGCTTCCCTGGACGAGATCCTGAGGTTGCTGACTGCAACAAGCCCGGGTCCATGAAAGATTTTAACAGGAAGAGAGACATCTGTTTGTTTCTGAGTTGCATCCAGGTTAATTTAAATACTTACGTGAGGAGTCTTGGTGACTGCAAGTCATGCAGCCCAGCATGCAGGGAAGTTTAAGTCCAGTCACTACTCAGCATCTGGCTGTCAGCTGCTGCTCTCCAGGTCCATGGGGCAGGACCTCTGGGCTGAAACATCTCAACTGTCCAGCAGGAGACTTGCAAATGAAAGAAATTCAAAGCAGCTCAGGGCTGAATGCTGAATGTGGAAAAAAAAGCCCAAATCTTTCTTAATGTAAAGGTTGGAAATGTAGGTTCTTGTATTCCCTTGTCCACAAGAAGCGTATGTTTTGGCTAGGAGTTGGAATAATTAATGGCTTATGAGGTGGAGACATACTGAAGGATTTGAACTCTGGGTCTGACCTGAGATGAAGACCAGCTGGAGAGGGGTAACAGAAGCAGGGCAGATAAAAGTGTCAGGCTGATGAAAGGGGCTGCTCTGCCAAGGACTGCCTTTGTGTGTATTGACTGCTAGCAGTGACTCTGCAATTGCTTTGAACTACAGCCAAATCCACCAGCAGGTAAGGAATGTGTTCTACAGAATGCAAGAGCTGTTCTGGAAGTCTGTAGGTGGAAGTGTTAAACTGCTGAAATGTAGCTTTGAACGTTTGCCTTGAGAGTCTCAATTCTAAAGAGTGCAGCCATGGTTTCCTTGATTTCAGATCTGTCTGGCAGGATGCTGACAATTCTCCATTCCTCTGCAAAATCATGTCTACCAAACAGTGATGGTGTCTATCAGAAGCACAGCATTAGCATGATTTGTTTCACAGTAGAAGTAGGACAAACAGAGAGTGATTTCTTCCTCTTTTCACAAAGTTAGGAAGGACATCACTGCTGACAAGGGTCTCTTGGTTTCAAATGAAATGGTACACTATCTGGTTATGAAAGATATGAAGGCTTGTAAGGCTTGTCTCAAAGGATAAGAAAGACAGTATACTGGCACCTGGGCAATCAGCACCTGTCTCCTTTCCCTGAAATGCTTTCTTGGTGATGTTAGCAATCTATCCTTTTTCCTCTACAGGCAGGAATAATCCATCTTTCTAGCCCTGTAGAAGAGAACAATCCATGCTTCCTTGTTCTTTGTTTTGTTGATTTAAACATTCTTAGGATTAGTGCTTTTATCTAGAGATGCAAAATATACATTTCAAGAGGACCTTGTTCTGTGCAGTGATTTAGCATAATATATATAATAGCTAATAATAATGAATTTTAATTTTGATGTAATACTTGGATGATCTGTACTTAGGACTTGCATACCTACTTACATTTTCATCCAAAGAATGCTTTCCTCAGATAAACAGGCACAAAATAAAACAAGAAGAGCTGTGTGATTTTAAACTACTGGTTGTGAGAGACATAAATAGCAGCATTTGACTCTTGTAATACACTCTAGTACAACACTGTGCCTCTTTCCAAGCACTGTGTTGTGCCAGGCCATCCTGGGGTGACCCCAGTCTGCTTCTACCTTGCAGTCTTCAGTTTCTTCAGTAATATCTTAGCAAAGCCTATCCTTAGATTTGTTCCTGAATGCTCAATAGCCATACAATAGCACCTAAAAAGCATTAATCTCTCCCTGAGCTCTGGGGCTGCTGGAAGAGCTTACCTTAGACAGGATGAGCTTCTTGTGAAACAAAATAAAAGGCTGCATCAAATCAGCTCTGGAGCACTAGCCACTTTTAAGCGGGAGGAGAGTAGCAGAAAACAAGGAGAGATAAGAAATGTTGTCAGTCAGTTGAAAGGATATCAAGACATTGACTCAGTAGTACTTTTACAGTAGTAGAGGAGCACTTCCTCAGGCTTATGGTGTGCTGAGGGAAAGGCACAGCCACCTCCCAAATACCTCTTTACATCAGCAGTCTCCAACCTCTAAATTTAAACCTTTCCAGGGAAAGAGCAGAATACATGCCTTAAGGAGCTGCTGAAGATCGAACTTCTGGATCAAGTCTATTGTCACCTGCTTTCTCTGTACATGCTAGTGTAGCTTTGATGTTTCTGGGAGAAATGTGAGGAGAGAATGAAGAAATTGACTAGCCTGTTGTTGAATGAAGAAGGGAGAAGTATGGCTCTACCAGAAGGGAATAGCAAGGGGTTTTGTGTTTGTTGAAGAAAAAAGAAAAAGGGGCTTGTCTAGCTTGCTTGGCAGCAGAGGCACGTGTAGACAAGGACTCCTATGTGCAGGGGGTTTACTGTGAGATCTTGTAACTACTCCAGGTCAGCACAACAAACCATCTTACACTATGTCCTAGATATCAGCTATCTTCTGGGGAGAAGGAAAAGCTGACTGATAGTGATGGGCAGATGTAAAAGGCATTCCTTCGTCTTGTTTTTTTTATGCAAATGGATGCCGTAAGAAGAATTTAAAGTAGTTGACGCTTGAAATCAGTGAACAACTTCATGAAAATAAATAAATAAATAAATAAATAAATAAATAAATAAATAAGTAAAATTTTAAAAAATCCCTAACTCCCCATTGGGTTTTTTTTTCAGCTAACTTAGTCACAGAATCCTGAAAGATGATTGCTTTTTCCACATAACTGACATGGTCCTGTATTCTTTTTATATCTTGTGAGTAGTCTTCTGGTCAACTGTCTCCACCTGATCTTTATATATATGTTCACCCCCACTTACAGAAATCCTGAAATAATTTGTGCTCAGCTTAATATGTTCTCTAAAATCTTCACTTGCATAACAAAAATGACCCTGAACTCCTACACATCAACAAGGACAGATGTAGCACAATATTTACACTAACTTGTGCCAAAGGATTTGATTCCTAATCTACATGTGCACACTCTTCAGAAGCATGGGGATTTTGTTTTTACTTAAAGTGCTCTGACCTAAAGCTTTAGCTGCTGACAATCTGTGAAATGTTCAAGCATGGTTCTTCTGTTGGAGACAGTTCACCTGGGGAGTGATGTTGGCACAGAGCTGCTGCCAATTCAGTGAGTGAAGCCAAGAGCTTGGGGTCCCTGGATTGTCCTGAGTCTGCCCTGAGCCTGCCTAGCTAGTCCCATCCTGAAGTGGGCTGCATGGGAAGGACATTTTCTGCATTTGAGACAGTGTCAAACTTCAGCTTCTTAATCATTCCTAAGGCATACCTTAGAGTTCCTAGACTCTAGACATACTTGGTGTGCCAGCCTGTCAGGGCAGTGACTCAGAAGTGACTCAGAGCAGCATAGCTTTGACTCCTTCACACTGTGACCATGGTAGATAAAAAGACTCACAGACCTACATCTGAGCTGCTCCTGCTTCTCCACCCTGTAACAGCATATAGAAGCATGAAATGCATCCCTTAGTCATGCTAGCAGATTGTGGTTTTTAGGCAACAAAATCTCCAAAGTCTTTGCTGTACCAATTCCTATTTTAATTACAAATAACAGTAGTTATTCCCTTGTACTTACAAGTCAAGTCTTTGATTTCAAAATGTGTAAGAATGAGAGACTTAACCTTATATTAATAGCCACTTTCCAGAAGTACATCTGGCAGAAATAACCTTTTGGTTAAATTATAATGCTGACACCAAGTGTTTTACACATGGTGACCACCCAGAGTCTTGCTAATGCAAAACAGTTGTCCTGTACATGCTGCTCTCACCAGCTGGGCGATGCAGCAGCGCAGGGGCCTAGCTGCTCTGACACTGCTGGGGATGTTGCTGGTGGAAGGTTATTAGTCTTGGCTGAACTGCAAGCAATTAACATTAAAAACATGGTGAAACAAATCCAGTCGGGAAACATCAGCCCTTTCAAGCTGCCTTTGACCCAGCCACTCCAAGAACCTAACACTATAATGCCTCCTGTGCATCTTCAGACACTGGTCTAAGGGCACCAGCTGTGCTGAGAAAGGGAGGATTTTTTTCCCTCTCTGCTTCAGGAATTTTTTCACATTATACAAGGAGGAGAATATTTCCAAATGTTAGAGAAGTGTTTAGACAGTGTTTGTCACTGATAGAGAAACTTCTTTTCTGATCAGTTTAAGTGCTGTTTTGAATTGATTACCCAAAGCACATGTTGGTATGAAGAACACCATCATTTGGACCTTGAGCCATACTGTTTTAGTGGAGGAGTTTAGCTTATGAATATGCATGCTGAACAAATCCCTGTCTCAGTGGAGAAAAATATTTAGATTGCAAGGGAAACTACACTATGGATCAGAAAAACAATGGGACTCTATCACATTCTACAGTTGCAAATATAAACGCAAAACACGCTGCTCTTTCCTGTGTATGTTTATACACGTAGGGCAAAATTCCCATTGAGTGCATTTGCAGCCTGGGCTTTTCTAGTTGTATTTAGGACATTAGGCACTGGACTTTTGTCTCTCTTGTTTCAGAGACAAAGCACTGACCTTCTGCTGTTAGCAAACCTAGCGTTTCCAACTTTATCTTAGCTTTCTGTACCTCTTAATGTGTATTAGTGGGTGTGAGTGTATATATATGCATAACATAGAACCATAAAATTCTAGAATGGTTTGGGTTGGAAGAAGCCTTAAAGATCATCTAGTAAGGATGATGGAATTGTAGAATATCCTGAGTTGGAAGAGACCCATAAGGATCATCAAAGTCCATCTTCTAGCCCTGCACAGGACAACCCCAATAATCACACCATGTGTCTGAGAACATTTTCCTAACATTTCTTGAAATCTATCAGGCTTGGTGCTGCGACCACTTCTCTGGAGAGCCTGTTCCAGTGCCCAACCATCTGCTGGGTGAAGAACCTTTTTCAAATATCCAGCTTAAATCTCCCCTGACCCAGCTTCATGCTGTTTCCTCAAGTTCTGTCACTGGTCACCACAGAGAAGAGATCAGTGTCTGCCCCTTCTCTTCCTCTCGTGAGGAAGTTATAGACTGTGATGAGGTCTCCCCTCAGTGTCCTCTTCTCCAGGCTGAACAGACCAAATGCCCTCAGGTGCTCTCATATGGCTCTCCCTCAAGACCCTTCACCAATCTTCATAGCCCTCCTTTGGACACTCTCTAATAGCTTTATATCCTTCTTGTATTGCGGTGACCAAAACTGCACACAATATTTAAGTTGAGGCTGCACCAGAGCAGAACAGAGTGGAACAATCCTTGCCTGGCTGGTGATGCTGTGCCTGATGCCCCCCAGGACAAGCTTGGCCCTCCTGGCTGCCAGGGCACTGCTGAACTGAACTCATGTTCACCTTTCCAGGACACAGAGGTCTCTTTCCAAGGTGTTACTTGCCAGCATCTCATCCTCCAGTTTGTATGTGCAGGTGCAGAATCCATCACTTACCCTGTGAAACTTCATACACCTGGTGATTGTCCAGCCCTCTAATTCGCCGAGGTCTCTACGCAGGACTGCTCTACCTTCCAGGGAGTCAACAGCTCTCACAATTTAGTACTGTTGGTTAACTTATTTCAGGTCCTGTGTCCAAGTCAATTATAAGTACATTGAAGAGCACTGGCTCTAAATTAGAGCCATGTGGAACCCCACTAGTGACAGGTCCCCAGTCTGATGTCACCCCATTCACTGTAACCCTTTGTGCCTGACTCGTGACACCCATCCCATGATGTGTTTATTCAGCTGTGTGCAGGGCATTTAGTCCAGAAGGATACTTGAGAGACACTATGGAAAGCTTTACTGAAATCCAAAAAGATTGCATCAACTGGCTTCCCTTGAATACCTAGATGAGTTAACTTGTCATAAAAGCAAATTAGGTTAGTGAAACAGGACTGTCCCCTCATGAAGACATGCTGGCTGTGACAAATGACCATGTTGTCCTTCATGTGTTTTTTAAGAACTCCCAGAATCATTTTCTCCATAATTTTACCAGGCACAGGAGTTAGAATGACAGGTCTGTAGTGCTTAAGATCATCCTTCTTGCCCTTCCTGAAAGTTGGAACAACATTTGCCAGTTTCCAGTCAACTGTGACCTCTCCAATTCCCAAGACTATTCAAAAAATCTTTGAGAGACGTCTCAAACCTCCTGCCATGGGCAGCAACACCTTCAACTATATGTGGCAGGTTTCTCAAACCATATGTAGCATGAATGGGTCAGCCATTCTGGCCTGAAACATGGTTTTCCTGACTGCCTCACAGGGAGCTGTACTGATACATCATCCTTGGCTGCCTGTGGGGCAGACCCTGCAGCAAAGTTCTTCAAGGGAAAGCTCCAACATGCCAGAGCAGAAGGCCTGAAGCCCAGCAGCTGCTGGCAATGGAGAGGTATTTTCCTAAAACTTAGAAATTGTGCTTCATTATATGCTGTTTGAACAACAAAATATTTATAGTCTAAAATGAAACCTACATTACAAAAATCTCTGTTGTATTCCTATTTCTCAGTTGTAGGAAAATATTAGTGATCATATGTTTCAGCACCCATCAGGGCTATAGTTCCCATTTTAAGCAGCCAAGGCAAGAAAATCTAGCTAGATGTCAGCTTTGAAAGTGTGAGCTATTCTCTTTATCTGACTACCTATAATTACAGGCCTTGCTCTGTGGCAGCTTTTGAGTATTTTTGTCCACCAGAGCCACATAAAAGAGTAAGCGGAGTTTGCAGAAAAGTCAGCTCTGAAAGCAGCTACTGGCTTCTAGCAGTGCCTAAGCAGCTTCTGTAGCATTTAGAAACTCTGCATTAATAGCAGCTTTTTTGTCACAAACAGCATCTTTCCCCCATCTGGCCCTTTCAGCTAGAAGGAAGTCTCAAATGGACTGTTTACCTGCAGTGGTCAGTTGGTATTCAAATATGGTGATTGTGAGCGAACACAGTCACCCTGCTCACACTGCTCAGAACCTGCTGGAAATAATAAAAAAATGGAGCTGTCCCTGTTTGGATGAGTGGGTGGGCTGGGTAAATTCACCACATAGCCAAGGAGTTTATATTCCTGGGGTTCGGTCAGATCAGGCCACCTTTCCTTCACCCTCTGTCTAGGAAATTCCAATATACTGCTGTATAACAGGCAGAGAAAGGAGAGATCAGAGAATTACATTTAGACAAATGTCCAAGAGATCATTTATAATTACTTTACAACCACTTCTGGAAGCAAGGCTTTGCATTCCTGAAGAGCTAGAGAGAAACTTCAAAATTATCATCTGCCTTGCTTGGCATGCCAAGATATCAGAGAACTGCTAGCCTACACATTGCTCCACTTGCACTTGGTCCCATACAGCCTTCATTAAGGTAGCGGCAATGTGCCTGAGACAGTTAATACAGAAAATGGGAGAGGGCTCCATGAGTATAGCAGGAGGCCTTGATTTGGTTTCTGGTTTGATTTAACTACTGGAATAATCTTATCTGGGACTGATGTCTTCTGGCCTTTGCTTCTCCATAGAATAACTCAGGGAACTTTGCTCATGGCAGAATTAACCTTTCACTATATGCTAGCCCAGGGACCACTAAGGAGTCAGGAATTCAAAATAATGGGAGTGATACATGCTTTCACACAGGTCCTGAGAAGCAATGTATCTAGGGGACTGAATCTTCCAATCATATTCAAGCCTGTAATGAAAAATTACATGTTAAGAGCCTAATTCTTAAATCTCCCAGCTGCAGGTGCACTGTGTGTGGTGGTTTTTGCTTTTTCTGGAAAATGGTTTGATTTTGTATTTAAAATGGAGACTTAATGTAGCTGTGTGAAAATACTAGAGAAAGTGTTCCAACCATTCTGCTGTAACTGAATTTTCTTAGTTAAATTTCTGTGTTTAGGATCAATATATTCAGCCAAAGATGGTGTACGTTTCCCTGTGCCATGGAAGCGCAGTGGCACCACTAGATGGTAGCCTTGCTTATTTCATAGTCACCACTTTCCTAGTGTCCACTGCAGTAGGAGAGACGAGTTTCTGGAAATGGGATCATCACGGACTGTAATTTTCCCTCTACACGGACAAACTCACAAGTAAAAAGCTGCTACATGGAATAAAGCAGGGGAGAAACTGTGAGTTCCTCCTCAGAGCACACCTAGGGCACAGTCAGTCCTGATGCAAGGCCTGCAAACCCATGTGGAAGTGGAGAAGGTCAGTTGCAGAGGTTTTCTTGCCAATGGAGATTCCTACAGACTGTCATTCCTAGTCACAAAGTTGGAGAGATTTTGACCAAAATAAACTTGCAGTCAATAGTTCACACACAAGAACAGCAAGATGATAATGAAATTCTTTTGAGCTGATAATATAGAAAGGCCTCTCTTTTTTCCCCACTGTTGTTTATAAACAGTATTCCACAAGACGTTTGTCTCTTAAGTAAAAGAGTAGGTGTCCAACTTTGGACTTTGATTGTCCTTGTGGGTCCCTTCCAAAAATTATATGAAATATTGGATGAGATTTGCTAAGCCTAGGCAAACACTGCATCCATACAGAAATGTTTCCAAGAAACGACTGTATTGGGCAACTGCCCATTTAGGATGTACATGTAATGCCTTATTTTGTTCCTCCAACACTTCCTTTTTATGACACCGCTTACTTTTTATTATACTGCAATCCAAAGTGCATTATATAGACTATGCAACTAAATACTAATTGTAACTCTAACCACATACTGAAAACCACAGTGCAGTGTCATCACACTTTATTAAAGGAACATGAATTTCTGAGTATCTTGCCTGAGCATTTCTGTCAGGGAAATTTATTAATAGGCTATTCACTAATAATCTTGGTAACCTGCTAGTTGTCTTGCATCTCTTCAGTAGATATAGTGCATATTCCAGGGAGAGTTCTTCTCCAGCATGCTGTTAAAGCATAGAAGCTTTCCCTCCTGCTGGTTGCTGTGCTATGTTAAAGAGGGAAAAAACTTGATTTTCAAATGCTGGAATTTGATGAATCACCTTTGGATGTTTCAGGAGGTCATTGTTCCTTCTGAAACTGATCACGATAACACAATTTTTTTACAGACCATTATAACTATTTGGGGGCTTTTTTGGGTGATCATCATAGCCTTGAATCTAAAAATATCAATTAAAATGTGAGTTCTAGCCTATAAAAGTGTTAGGATATTAAATCATGTCCAATTTTAAGACAAATGGAAAAAGGGGGTAACACTACACAAAAGAACAATACATTTAAGAGTAAGTTATTAAATATTAAAGTACAATTTCTAGGTGCTTTGCTCTGAATTACTTTGCCTGTCATATGTCTTCACCTAACTGTCGTTTCTTCTTGTTCATCAGTGTAGTACTTATAATTACAAATATTTTTTTTTCTGTTCTTTAGGCTGGTGGATGTCAATAAGCATTTCTAATTAAAAAAATAATATTGCTATTAATCTTAATGATCCTTTAAATTGTTCTCAGTTCATGAGTGTTCTTTAGGCTGGTGGATGTCAATAAGCATTTCTAATTAAAAAAATAATATTGCTATTAATCTTAATGATCCTTTAAATTGTTCTCAGTTCATAAGTGTTCTGTTATTACCAGGAACATAATTGTAAAGGCAGGGAACAAAGTACTGGTGATGGAACTGGTGACTTGAGTTTTGAGACCCACCAGAACACAGCTGCCTGGAGCACTATGCCGATACCAAACACACTCCACTAATCCATGACCAGAGGAGTTTGCTAGTGTTCTCCAGCCATGTGGGTCTTTAACCCACTGCCATGTTACAACTTGGTGCCCATATCCAGTGTGAAAAACAATCCATTCTTCAGATCATAGAAACATACAATTGTTAGAGTTGGAAAAGATATCTAAGATCTTAAAGACCAATCATTAAACCGGCACTGCCAAGTCTGCCACTTAACCACATCCCCAAATACTAAAACTACCCATCCTTTTAAGTACCTCCAGGGATGGTGATTCCACCATTTCCCTGGGCAGTCTGTTCCAATGCTTAATAACCATTCATTCAGAGAAGAAATTTTCCTTAATATCCAGCATAAACCTCCCATGGTGCAACTTGAGGCTTTCTTCTTGTTCTATTGCTTTTCACCTGGGAGAAGTGACCAACCCTGACCTCCTTTCAGGTAATTGTAGAGAGTGATAGAATCTTCTTCTAGGGCTTCCCAGCCTACTTGGCTACCTACCCGTCTATTTCTCTGCCTCTCACTGTTGCCAGAGGAGCACGGGGATACAGCAGGTGGCATTTTAGGAGGCACTGCCTCACCTTGATACGGGCATCACTACACTTGCCAAGCACGAGCCAGACCCTTCTTTCTTCCCTAAGGAGAAAAAGAAGATTTTATTTTTTTTTTTCCAGGGCGTAGACGAGCCTCACACACACACAACCTCTTCTCCTTCTGAGAGGTGCATCTGCTCTGACGGGAGCGGTGCGGCCCGGCCCAGGCGGGGCGGGAGCAGGCCCGCCGGGGGCACCACACGACATGGCGCCCATCGCCCCCTCGCCCCGCCTCGCCCCGCCCGGCCCGGCCGGCACCCTGCGGGCCGCGGCTCTGGGCGGCGGCCGGGGCGGAGGGAGAGGAGGGGCGGCGGCGGCCGGCGGCCGGAATCGTTTCCTGGGTAAGCGCAGCGGGCTGGGAAGCGTTTCCGGAAGGCTGGCCGCATCCCGCAGCGGCTTCGGGCGCCTCCGGGGCGGGCGGCGGAGCGGCGTGGCGGGCAGGTGCGCTCCGTGGCGGGCGGCGGGGAGGGCAGGGCAGAGAGGGCAGAGCAGGGCAGGGCAGCGCAGCGCGTCCCGTCCCGTGCCGCGGCAGAGCCCCGGTGCGCGGCCGCCCGCGGTGCCGCCGCTCCGCCCGGCCCGCTGCCACCGGGCGGGAGGCCGGGGGAGGGTCCCGCCGTCCTTGCCCGGGGCGATTCCGGCGCATCCCGGTACCGGCGGTGGGGGCCGAGGCCGGCCTCCTGTCCGCTGCCTTCCCCCGGTGTGCAGGAGCGCTGCCGCTGCTACTGCAGAGCGCTGGCCGAGCCTGCGGCGAGCGTGGGCTCTGCTCCCGCGGGCGGCGAATAGCAGCGGCAGCCGGTCTTGTTCTGCTGGTGGCGGTGCGGTAAAAAAAGCCCGAAAAATGGTAAAAGTGCCTGTACAAGTAGCAAATTTTTTTTGCACTTTTTTTTTCTTCTCTTTTGATTAGCAGAGTGAGCGAGTTGAGCTCTTTGATTAAATGGTACTCGAGGGTTGTGCGCGGGGCTGCAGATGGGAGCGTGCAAAAAATACAGTTCTCGGAACAAAACGTGGAGCTCATGAATCCGTCTTGGAAGTTGTCAGGAATTTGCTTGGGCCCCAAGGCAGCAACGGAGCTACTTTTCGTTGGGGCTAGAGAGAGACAGATAAAATAGAAAGTGTAACGGTTTGTATTTGTGCTTCCTTGCTTCTCCCGCTTGTTTGCAATGTTTTATAATTCTTGGCTGGGCTCCTGCTTGCTAGGGAGGGTAAGTGTACTTCTGGGCTTTAAATACAAAATAACGAAACCAAGAAAAAACCTCAACTCTGCAGCGGTGGTGCGCTGGTAGGCTTTGTGTGTTGCGGCTGATACTGGTAGCTGTACGTCGTAAATGGTGTCTGCAGTCAGTTTTCAGGGTTACCCTATCTGCTGCAAGTCTCAGTGCTTCACGAAGATCTGCTGTGTTGCCCCAGAAGCGGAGGTACAGCTGCTGCTGAGCTGCTGCAGCTTTGCTGTGTCCTCTGGCTCGGAGGTGTGCTCCACCAGTTTGTTCTAGATCCTATATGTCATCATCCTGCCATCTCGTGCTCTGGTATTTTCTGAATGGGTTATCTGTCTTGTGTTAAAAACTATTTTCTGCTGGCATAATTGCATTTAGTTAAAATAATGGTGCAGATGTCCTAGCACTTAAAGGAAGAGACATCTTCTTATGGTGACCTTGGGACAAAATCTTGGCTGATTAATTTCCTTGCCTGGAACAGTCATGCGGAGTGTGGATATTTTTGTTCTTCCTTTGCAGCAATGAATGTGTGATGGAATACTTTCTGGCTTGTTTTTTTTGGGTTTTTTTGTCATCTAAGGGAAATCAAGGTCTGGAGAAGACTCTTCGGGATGAAGAGTAATTTTAGCCTGTGTTATGAAGAAAACAGAACTGTTGTAACAAGGAGGAAGATTCTTGGCTTTGAAGCAGTGTGTGAGTGCCTTTCCCAGCAAGAGTCATCTAAATAGTAGATTTCAACTGTGGGAATCATTTGCTAGGAGAGGAAATGCATGACTCGGAAACCTGGCTTATTCTTTTTGGTTTCAGTTCTGCAGCTAAGTTGGAAACCAGTGACAAAATTGGTCATTTTTGGTGTGGTGTTGAGTAGACCCCGCTGTGCCATTGGTCAGGAGGGACGGCGACTTCCTTAGGAAATGTCTGAGGAGCCTAGAAAGGGCTGCTGCAGGGTTTGAGCTGAGAGAGCGGTGACTTCAGGAGCTTGTTAAGGGGTAATTTGAGTACTTGAGATTGCCTGCTGTAAGGACTTTTTAGCAGTTTGTGAAAAACTAAAGTGAATCCTCGTAGTTGAAGGGTAATGGTGAGCAATTGACTGATTACATCTCCATCAGATATCAAGCTTTGACACATGATGTGTAGTCATACTTGAACAGATCATCCACACTGAAGACAAACTGTACTGTGCATCCTTTTCTAATCTTACCTTTGTGCCTTTGTACCCCACTGTAAACAAGGAGCTCCTTTGCTGAGAGCAGTAGAGCCAGGGATGTGCTGGGGGCACTGGCTGATCGCTGGCCAAGTTGCTGCTGCTATGCAGAACGTAAAGGTGGAGGTAGAGTGTGTTAGACCAGCACACAGGCAGGAAGGGTGGTGTCTCCTGGGGAGTGCCAGCCACAGGTTCTCTCACCTGTGCTGCGGGTGGGACAGTGCAGACTGATGCTGGAGGACAGCAATGTCAATAATTCCAGAGAAGACAAGGGAAGCCTGGCTTGTTTAGCCTAGCAAATGAAGCTGAGATGGAGTATGATTGCAGTCTGCAAGTACAGCTGGAATATAAACACTAGAAAGGGAGAGAGGAGCTATTTAAGCTAAAGAACAATGTTGGCATGAGAACAAATGGATATAAACTGGCATGAATAAACTTAAACTGAAATTTACACAGTTTCTTCCCTAAAAGGGCTCAGGTTCTGGAACAACCTTAAAAAGGGATAAATGGGAGCAAGCCCCTTAACTGGCTCTTGAAGATATGTTGAGGAAGTCTGTATTGTATGCTTGGCTGTGGCAGTAGGAGAGAAGGCTTGGTGACTCAGGAAAAGCTTTCCTGTATATCTGAGTTAATAATAGATTTTATGTGTTATTGTTTCTTATTTTTAAAATCTGACATTACAAAACTCATATAAAAGTGTCTGCTTTACAGGTTTACTGCTACGTGGTTGCAATGTGCTTAGTGGCCACTTTCTGAAATGTTTTGCATATTCATTTTTTTCCCCCCTATGTGTTAATAATAATAGTAAATAATGTGTTGTCTAACAACGGCATCTAATTGTGTGGAAAATCTTTTTACCTAAAGTCCAAGCTGTGCAAAAGGAAGCTATGTGTTTGTATGTGAGCTGTTTGAAAATATTAACTTTCATGTTAAAAATGAACTGCAGCCGTTCCTCTTCCCCCCAGTATATAAGTAATTCATAAATCCCCTGAAAAAGGAGTGCTCGGGGGGCTGTACAGTAGACCCAGGTAGTGTGAACTGAGACCAGTTCTCCAAGGTATGCTGTGACTGGAAGACCGGAATTAAATGAAGTTGAATTTGAAAACAAGTCTAGTTGAGCTAGTTGTGCATGGTATTTGTCTCATTTGCTGTCCTGCAGAGTAGCCGAGTTATCTGGCATGCTGGTTGCAGTAGTTGAACTTCTATGAAGTCTGTAGTTGGTTTGAGAAATATTGTGTGTGCAACATGGAATACAACCAGCTGCAGATGCTATATAATGGATACTGTGACTGTCAGCAGTACTTGACTGCTTCACATGGTGACCAGTACCTGTGCCTGTTTCCTTGTCTCATTATGCTTTGGACAGAGGACTAATCTATGCTGTCCCCAGAGATTTAAGAAGCAAAAGGTGTTCTTGGAATGCTCTGTGTGGTGTCCTGCTTTAGTTGCCTAATTCTTTTTACCCTTCAGCCTGCTCTCTTTGTTATCTGTTGCCTTCTGTGACTTTTTTTTTTTTTTTTTAACAAGATGCTCTTATTCAAAACCTCTATAGATACTCTCTGAACCTCTGGCCATTCTCAGCTTGGTGCAGGGTTGGGTGCAAGCTTTCCTTTCAAAACGTTTAGTGGCTTTTGGTTCTAAATGCCTGTCTGGTCTGTCTGCAGCCTCCTGGGACCTTGTTTCAGCCTCTATGGCCTTTAGCCAGGAGTGCTGCTTGTCTGTACGTCTGCTCCTGGCTGAGAAAAGAATTCATTCTTTCTGCTTGGCTTCCTCTGGATCCCTGCTGAGATTATTGTCTCTTTTACCACTTTCCATTCACCTGCAAGGGGTGTTACAGGTGAGGGGATGTAGAGCTCTGGCAGAAAAATTTGAGGGAAGTCTTGTGATTTGGAGAGTGCCCTGGGATTGCTAATAAACACTGGTTTATCTCTGCATTATCTGGGAGCTCCTGGTTGCTGAAGTCTATTGCCAAGGGTGTAAGAGCAGATCCTGCAGCAAGGCAACGGGAAATGAATGTAGGAGTCTGCCCTGACAAAGACAGCAGACCCTTGGCCTCCATCACTCTCATGATAGTGAGTTAACCTTGTTAAAGAAAGTGGGTTTCTTTATGCCTTAAAAAGATGAAACTTGATTTAGCTGGAGATCTAAGGTCAGCCTCAAAGTTCTGTCTTTGTTTCTCCGATGTTAAAAATGTTTTCTTTCTTTAACTGAAATGTGCTGAGCTTGAGTCTTCCCTGAAAATGTGATATTTGTTTAAATAAGTATTTAGATCATGACTTTTACTGCTGAACAAACCCTGCGTCTGAGTGTAACACTGATTAGTGCATTTTTAAAGTGGTCTGCATACCAATTAGGATGATTAACTGGATGGAAATATGTGCCTTTATCAGTAGTCTTTGCTGCATTTGATACTGAACACCGATCTCAGATGAAGTCAGATGCAGTTCAGTCTAGGAAATCACAAATGTAAATTACTAACTTGAGTAGTAGTGCATTAAAAGTAATATGTGACAGAGGGAGGTTTCCTAGAAAATAAAATATGCAAATTTTTCTTCTAACCTCAGTCCCAGATATCCAGTGTATGTAATCCTGGTTTGTTTTACCTTATGAACAGTGCTATGGCTGTAAAGTACTTTAAGCAAACTCCTGGCAGACTTATATTTGACAGTTTAATCTGTCTGACTTCACAATTTAAAAACCTCCACTAAAATCTCAGTGTTCCTCCTGTAGCTATGCCAAAATAGAGTTATAACTCAGTGATTTATTACTGTTTGGCTGTTCTTATTTTCTGTAGAAGACTTAAGGGGAAGCTTTTTTTCCTTTGTCTTCTTTGGTGGATTACATTGCACCCCAGATAATAATTGTCTAACCCTGTCAGACAAAGTATCAGCTCTGTCTGCCTTTGGGAAAACCCTCCTGGAAGCAATAGTCATGCTTCACAATGATACACTTTAAAGCAATTTTGCAGTGTGTTTAGTCGTTTTGTTGGAGGTTAATTTTTGTTTGCCTTAAGCGCAATGTGCCGTTTAATTTTCAAAGGCACCAAAAGGAACGTTTCTGAAGTACTTCTGCAGATTTCAAGTATAGATGATGTGTTTAAAAATACCATTTGGATTTAATGTTGGTGTTAAAATATGTTTCATGCAGTAATCTCTTAGTCACAACTGATTTTTTCCTTATGTTTTGTTAGCTGGTTATAGAGAGAGGTTTCCTGATATAATTACTGTGTGTGAAGGACAGATTCCAAAGAGAAGGAAATTAACAGGCATTAATGTTTCTTACCTTTATAAATTAACTTGTTTTAACAGAAGAAACTACCATAAGCTTTATATATTTTGTTGTTGCTATCTGTTGTAGAAACATATCTTTTCTTTGCAGTGTTCTCAGGATAGGAAGCCCTCCAAACAGTTATTAAATGGGAACCATTAGTGTGCCTAATATTGGCACAAATTAGTTAAGACTTTATTGGAAACCTTGTAAGTATAATTTCTCAGGTGAGTTGAAGGGAGATGCTGCAGGGCTCTTACAGGCCAGCTGCAGGATTCAGCAAATGAGGACCTTGACATTAAGCCATCCTATGTATTTAATATAGTACTTAATTTACCAAAACTTCAGCCATATTTACCCAAACTATCGCTTCCACTTCATAAGGAAGTGGAAGCAGAAGTTTGGGTAAATATGGCAACTAATTCATTGCTCTTGTGTTTACACTTGCCTTGTCAATTCTATTTGCAAAGAGGTTTATTGTTAGGAGGAGATATTTCTTAGCTGAAAGGAACTGAAAGGAAGAGAAATAAGGAGGAGGAATGCTCTCCCTTGGAGAACTTGGCATTTGACATACCAAATTGGGATTTAAATGTGGCATAATGGAAAGAAAGTTTAATTAAATTGGTTAAATGAGTTGGAGATACAAATGAGTAGGCCACAGTCTATGAACTTACAGGAAGATTCATCTGGAACTAAATACAGTAGGCAGCCTGGGTGTTTGGGATGCACATGGCATTAAGAAAACCTTCAGCACTATGTGATGATCTTGTCTAGTTAGCACTCTGCGTGCCTTCTATGTGAGCAGGAGAGACAGGATCTCCATGGTTTTTTTGCTGGTGTGTTGTTTTGTTTTTTTTCCCGATACCCATCTGTGTGTAAAACCTTTGGGGAATGTGAGATCTCACCAGGTCAGGCACCCTGGTGGAGTGGCAGGTTGGAAAGCAACTCATATTTTTTGATTCCTGTGGGAGCCTGTTTGCCTTTTTCTTCTTTTTTTCTTCTTCTTTCCTTCCCTCTCTCTTTTTCCCACCATAATTCAATAAAATAAGTGAAACAACATGCAAACCATCAGTAAAGGGAGTGGTTTAACACAGCTATATATGAAAAGATACATGTACTCAGAGAAACAGAATTTTTAAACTTATTTTTTTGAGAAGTTTGACATTAATTCCCTTAAAAAGTTCCCAAATTTAGGAAAAATATTTGATGATACTTGTGTATTTGAAAGAGAAACATTAGAAAAAACACATTTTTTAAATTATTTGATGTTTGCTTCTCAAAAACATTTGAGATCGGACTTATTGTTAGAAAACTTTGTAGGTTGGTAAGATGACTAACACAGGATATTGAAGGAACACAAAACAATGTTGGCTTTAAGCATGTGCTATTATTTAAAGCATGTGCAAGAACTTCTAGCAAACAATGCTTAATTATGAATGTATGTTTTAGCTTTATTTTTATAAACTTTACATTATGTCATGTTATGTGATGTGCTGTTATGTCAGCACTGATGCTTTTAAACATTTTTTAAAATGTCCTGTATATTTTCTTTTGCAAGTATGGATTTAAACATGGGTAAAAATGATGATTCTGTATCTCCCAAAATATAGGAAGCTTTCTGGTAGAGGCATTCTAGTAATTCTTTCCTGAAAACCAACATAGATATGTCCTAATGTGATAAAGATGGTGCTGTTTGTCAGGGAAATGGCTTAAGTGTTGCTTCCTGGGAAGTTTGTCTTTGCAGCCTAGCAGCATGTCAGTATTGTGATGCCCTTGCACTAAAGTGTAACTCTTGATGGCAGATCACAGAAAATTCAGGAATTCTCAGTGAGGGGTCTGTGTGGGGAGGGCCATCAAGAGGTGAAATTGGGGCATTCTGGGGGGTGTCAATGAGGTTTGATGCCAAGGATGTCCTGAAGTCATGGGAATCTCAGAGCTTTGCTAAAGGTTTGTTTCTCAGGCAGGAGTCACGTTTCTGTTGTTTTATATTGCTTTGGGCTGAAACTCAGCCAGCATATGTTGCATGTTGGTTCTGAAATACAGTCTCCATGCTCATGGCCAGCCGGTGTGTAGGAACACATGCAATGATGTGATATGGTTTTACTTGCTTGTTTCCAGGCAGAAAAAAGGGGGATCCCTTGGTGCTTCTCTGGTTCAACCAGCAAGTCAGGAGGTGATGTTTGTCCTCCTTCCTTTCCAGGGTGTGTGCATGTGTTACAGGGAAGGGAACAAGCAGGATATGGCAAGGTACATCCCTAAATTTGCTGTTTCCCTGGTAGCAGAGGCTCTGGTGACCCTCGTAGCCTCAGAGATGCGGCAGCTGAGAGCTGTCACTGTCATTGCCTTGCAGTAACACTGAGGCTTCACTGAGCAGTCTACCCTGGCAGTCTCTGGAGAGGCCAGGAGCTGGTGGCTGGCTGCCTGCCATCCTGCAGCACAGCCTGGCTCTGCTGCTGCCAAACCAGCAGGTAGGAGTGCTGGCTGGGCGGAAAGCGTTTTGTGGGATTTATCCAAAATAAATATCTAATTTTGCATGGGTGAGGCTGAAATTCTTCAGCTGCACCTCCTACTAGGGCTGAAGAGAAACCCTCCTTTTCATCACAATGCTTTTCTAAGCTTCTGTGCATATGCAAGGTAAAGCTATTATTTTCCTAAATTTAGAGTTTGGGTCCTTCTTCCTTGAGTTGTGATGGATGTCTAGATCTGAAAACCTGTTTGAAGACACATAAACCAAACTTCTCTGAACCTCCCCCAAAAGGCTCACAATCGAGCCATTTAGCTGACTTTTTTGCTTTTGCTCTGTGCTTCTACATAGTCCTTGAAGTGTAAATATAGAGCTGGAGAAAATAGCACTTGATCTGGTATCCCAGCTTGCACTAGACTTAAATTAAATTAGGAAATATGAGCTTCTGCTATAAATCAGAAACTTGAGTTTGTAACCCCTTAATTTTTGGCCTGATAAATCCTATTACTCCTTGAAAGCTGTTAAGGTTCATGTCTGTAAGTCCCAAGGTTGCTTTAAATCTGTGGGTTAAATAACACCTATGCAAAGGTTTAAAATAAGACTGTCAGCCCACACAATATGCCGACTGTAAAACCAAGACTGGACAGTGTGGGGCTGATTCAGGACATGCTGATCCAACTTCAAACCTAACTAGTGTTGAGCTTTAGCTTCTGCTGCCTATACTGCCTTTGCTGTGGTACAGGGATGGAAAATTCACAGGTTGCTGATATTTGTACTGGTGGCATTAGTCCTCCCAGAGTAATGGGATGGATACTTTCTGTGCAGTGTTGTCACTCTAGGCTGAGAGAGCCTAGAGAGCTCTTGCTTGGCACACAGTGTGAGCATGTCCTGAGTTTTCTCTGCTGCTGAGTGCAAATACTTGATAACTTCCTCAGGCAGCCAGTGTTCTAGCAGGGAACTGGGCTTTCCTCATTCTGGGGTTGTTCTTGGAGCTGAGGTTGCAAGCAAATATTTTAAGCACGGGTAGATGCAATGTGCTGTTATGGCAGGATGTGAATCCTCCTTGCACAAGCTTCAGAGGAGGTGTTGAAATTCTAGATCCATGATGTTAGAGGATGAAACTGAATTCAAACAGATTTTAAAGACTGACAGAGGAGATGCTCTAAGAAGAGTGACACACATACCCTGCAACTCCAAAATGAAGATACTGGTGCTCCCAAAGGCTGGCTCAGGAAAGGCACCTGCCAGAGGACTCTAGTGGAGGCAGGACCTGGTACACAAATAAATGAAGAGGAACTTTAATTACACAGAGGAGCTAGATGATGAGATTTGATGCAAAATGCAACAATAAAATAACCCTAAGTAACTTGCACAGAGTTAGACACTAACCTGGATATAAAACTCTTCTGTGGAGCAGTGGGGAGGCATAGTGTGTGCTAGGTATAAATAAATCCATTTTAAGATGTTTTCTAGGTTTCTTTTTTTCCTCCCCTTGTCTGTTTTAAGGGCAGGCCAAGGTTTATCCTGTAAGATTCTAAGTACCCAAATTTTAAAATAACTGTGTTTCGTTTTGCAGAAACTGAAGTTTCCACATGGAAGTTTCAGACACAAGCTATGTTCCTTTGCATTTTCTTGGCTATTCCTAATGTAATAGTGTCTGTAGCTGTCATTACCTCTAATTCAGAGACATAAGCTGTCTCAAAAGCTTTCACAGCACAACAGGGAGTTTTAATAGGCCATGAGACACCCTGTGCAAAGCTTGTCAAGTGGCCACAGCTGGCCAAAGTGGATGATTAAAAACGAGTGTTTTCCAAAGGTTTTGAGTGTGGCAGGCTCATTGATTAGCCATGTTTCTACTTCTCTCAGAAGCTGTGGGTGAAAGAACTTTTTCTTTGAAACAGAGAAGTGCACACATGAATGCTTGATGCTTATGGAGGCTCCTTTCTTACCTCAGATGGTATCTGCACAGCATATAGGAAATGGTAGTAAAATTATTAGTACTTTTTAAATGGGTGTTGTGGAGATTTTTAACTATAACTAGGAAGCTACACAATGTCTTAAACTTAATAAAATGGTTCAGTTTGAAGCAAAAGGCTTTGAATTGAAGAGCACATCACAATTTTACAAGGTGAAATTATGCTGAAGTAGACTGGTTTTACAGAGGGTCTGCTGAGGATTGATAGAGGCAAAGCAGCATAGTGAAATGAGTGTGGGCTGGATACTCTCTGATGGGGAGCAAGTATTTAAAAAAAAAAAAAGGCAGCTCCACTGGGAAGTCTTACTCTAGTGCTGTTATCTTAAGAGTCATCAGGGATGGCTTCAGAAACTGAGCTTACTTTAGAACAGCAGTTTATTGTCAGAATTAAGATCAGAAAATTTGCTTATTGCTCCTGAAGAGAAGCAGTATCAGGAGGCTTTTGCGCACTCATTTCCTTCATTTGCTCCATGCTTTTTCATGTTATAGCAATATCTGTGTTTAAAACAACCTTTTTCTTAAAACATTCATCTTCAAAGATAAAAGCAAAGTATTTATAATGCTAGTATGCCATTGACAGCTTTTAATTAGATGATCTGAGTACAAAGTTAAGAAATAGCATGCTGACAGGAATTTTTAGATCTGCTGGTTTTTCTGTTGTCACATGGATTTCGCCACATCGATACAACTTTTGATAATTACACCCTTGACCCAGTTATTCTTTTTGTGCTTTCCTTTCCACATTGAGTCAGGCAAGCGTAAACATTTAATGTACATTAGAAAGGAGAAGTTTTGTCTTCAGAAATGAATCACAGTGGAAGGGGAGAAGGGAGAACAGCAAGTCTTGTGATTTTTTTCCCTGCATTCTAAATGAAGTTGTTAGGTAGATGATACCAAGGCATCATAGGTGCTGTGTTTAGGTCCTACCACACTGATGGGGGTTTCCCCCCAAGTACTGATTGTAATAGATGAGTTTCTTAAACTGTATTCTTTGAACTGGAAACTTTGTATGCAAATTGCATGTCAGCAGTGATTGTGTTGTGAAAGGAGGTCTGTTGATGCCACCATTCAGGCAAGTGGCATGGACTTTACTCCTGTGAGATGGTAGTTGACTGCTGGCCCATATTATAAGGGCAGAAGAAGGTATTAAGAAAAAAAAAAAAAGAAAAAAAATAGTTTTTTTTTTTAAAGAAGGAGTAATTGCCATAATAATTTTCTGAGTGGGGCCATTGGTAATATAAAATAAACCAGTCAATTTTTTTATTTTTTTTTTCTGAGGATAAAAATAGGAGGTAGAAGTGATGATAGTATACTAAACACCTTCAGATTGCTTTTATCTCAGATGATCTGTTTTTCTGGATCTTCACAGGTAATCATTATCACTTAGGTCCTTCTCTCTTTGTCTAGAGGAAACACATCTTACTTTTACCCTCCATCCTGATTTTGTGTAAATCGTTAATTGCTCTTCTGTTTCATTTAGCTGCAGCCAACCATCAGATGTGGGACCATATTAAGGAACTCTGATGCTTTAATTACATGTGTGCCACACTTTTTAGTGCTATTAAAGAGATTACACAATGCTTGTACATCCAGGCAGGCATAGTGAGAATAGTACTGGGATTTTTTTCTGTGAATTTTGGAGTGACTGCTACCAAGACTGTCATGTGTATATAACCTTTCAGCATACACAGCATAAATTGCTGCTCCAACTAAACTTAGAATATGTAAGCAGTAGAGCTTTGCTCCAGTGAATTAATTCTCATGCTCTCAGGTATCAACCTTGGTTAAAATTGGCTAAATTTCACGTCAGTGATCCCTTTGTACAAACATATATTTGTTATCTCAGTACAGCAGTGTGGGATTTCTGAGGACGAGCACTGCAAGCTGCCAGCTGAGCTGAACAGTCTCACGTGTCTCTTCCCCAGCATGGAGTGACTTAACACCTCTCAAGGCCCATGACACAATTGTGCTTGTCTGCAATTAGTTGCTTGACTAATTTCCAGTGCTGGTGGTTATTGGTGGTTACAGGGACAGCAATGTTGTTGCTCTATACTAGGTATTTTGTAAAGAACAGAAATTAACAGGTATATTTTGTTGTGGAAAATGTGGATTTCCTTGAGGTGACTTTTCATGTTGGGAGGGCAAATACAAACTTTGAATTTCTCATTCTCAGCAGGCTGCTGCTTCTTGGAGTAAGTGGAACAGAAGCTGTAGGAAAACCTGTTATTTTCTTGGATGACTAACCATATTTTTTATTCTCTTTATTTATGTATAAAATCATAGAATAGCTTGGGCTGGAAGGGACCTTAAAACTCTTATTCCACCCCCTGTGCCATGGGCAGGGACACCTTTCACTAAAGCAGGTTGCTCAAAGTGCCATCCAACCTGTCCTTGAACACCTCCCCAGGGGTGGGGAATTCACAGCTTCTCTGGGCAATCTGTTCCAGTTCCTCACCACCCTCATAGTAGAGAATTTCTTCCTAATATCTGCTTTAAACTTACTCCCTTTTGGTTTGAAGTCTTTTCCCCTTTTCCTTTATATCCTCTTTCTCCTTTTCTTGTATCCTATTTCTCTTTCTTGTAGACTCTCTGAAAGAGAACTTCATGGTTTTTTGGTTCTTTTTTTTTTAAACTTCTATTCTGAGCAATGAAGTATTGTGTTTTCATTCTTTTCATATTTCTTGATTTGGTTCTAATAGAATATAAACATGTGTAAAAGTTACTTATTTTCCAAAGTCATAAGAGCCCTGCTGTGTTTGAAGCACAGTGTGTGCTTACAAATGAAACAGTCAGACTGTTAAGTTTTAAAACAGATATTAAAGGAAAGACTAGTTAAAGTCATGTATGGAAAATGGGACAAAATGCAGCATAAGTTAATCTGTTGGTGGACTGTGTCAGTGTAAATGACCCTTTATTTTCTTTTTCCTGCCTTAAGATGTGAGTCAGGATAAATATTTTTATTTCATCTGGTCTTTAATAAAACATTTGTTATGGCAGTTGTTAGAGTTACAAAGCAGTTAAGGGTTGTACTAAAGGGGAAACAATAGAAGGGCAAAGGAGATGCCTAGATTGGAGAAGACTAGGGGTGGGATGTTGCCAAAAGAAATTTGTCAACCAGAAGTTAGGAGTGCTCAAAAGGTGCATTAATCTTGTTGGTATTAAATGAGATGGTGTAGATGTATCTAGCCCTTATACAGAAGAAGCAGAGCCATTATACTGTAGAGTTCTTGTCTAGGAAGGAATTAAACATTTTGATTATGAGAAGTGAGAAAGATAATTTGAAATCCATCTTGGTGATGCAAGCATTGGCTTTACCCCACATAGTACCCATCATTTTGGGGGCACACGCTTTGGGATTTCTTGTCCCTTGCTTTATCTGGTCTTTCCCTGCCTCCTTTCCAGCTCTGCCTCAGTTTGCATGTTTTTGATCTCACCTCCTCTTTCTACAACTTTCTGAAGTTGTACAGCACTCTTTGTGCTCATAGCTCTGGAAAAGCTAATTGAAGCAAAATTTTGCTAATTGTCTCTGGAAGTGGCACAAAGAATGACTGGACTGGCTTGCTCAGCCTGGGAAAAGGGAGAAGTGCTCTACAGTTCCTGGACTTTGAACTGCTTGTGGCTTTATGGTTTCCCAAACTGTGGTTGAAATTTCCTATTTGGCTCTTCAGAGGTGAATTCCAAAAGCTTCAGCAGAGTTTTGGTGTTTCTTGCTGCAAAAGCTTTGGCAAGGACTTCACTGCATACATAATTCTAATAACAGTGTATTAAATATAGAAGGCTGTATAATACATTAGTATTTATTAAATACTGTCATTATCTGAATTTATAAAGTTCATAGTCATGTTGTGTGTGACCTGAAACCCCCCAGGTTTGGGCTTAGTTTGTATATTAGAGTTGCCTGTCTTAAGAATACTGAAAGACATCCCCTCTCCCTGATGTTTTTAAATGTCTGAGTAGCATTACGATGTATAAGTAATTTGTATCTTTGAACATAGTGCTGGGGAAGGATGGGCAGTCCCAGGAGCAGTGCTAGGATTTCCCTGCTGTCAGCTTTCCCCAGTTCATGGCATGTAAGTTATGGGCTGCCATCTCTAACCCATGAAGACGGGGAGTGATGATCCAAGCAGCGTCTCTTCTTGTTCCTTGCAGATCTGCATGGCAAATCAAGGTGGCTCTGTAACATCAACAGAGAAGATGTTAGAGCAAGAATGAGGGTTGACTTCTCTAAATACTCTACTGTTTTTAAAATCTTTATGGCAGCAATTCAAGATTTTATGTAGACAGTCAGTGGCGAACCTTTAATACATGTGGTAAAATCTTTCCTGTGTTAGACTCAAAGAACAGTGTAGAAAATAAGTTCTTCCTGTCTAAAGGAAAGCATTTGCCACCCTTGTTACTGATGGGTGGTATGCTAATTCTAAGTAACCCATTGGAATTGGCATGAGTAAGATAAGATGGAGAAGTGTTAACTTTGAGTCACTCATGGTCAGGAGTTAAATATGGCATTTTGTATTCTTAATTCTGTAAAATTCGTTGTTTCCAGGATTCTTAAAAAAACATTTGGATCTGAATAGCTTGGGATGCTGCTATTAAGTTACAACAGGGATTTTAATGTTCTGGGAAAATGTTTTTACCTGCCAGGATAATATTTGTTAATTTCTCTTCGCAATATGTGGTTCCTTTGGCTTTGCTTTTGCTTTATAGGCGGTACTTTAACGTCTTCAAGACTTTAACTTTGGCCTACTGGTGCTAGTAGAATAGATGTGCTGAAGTACTTCCCTCTAAGTGAAAGTGATCCCTGAATCATGTTTGAAAGCCATGCCACTTTGTTCATACAAAATGATGCCTCTCCCTCCCCAGGCTGGACATTGGGTGTTGACATTGGGTCATTTGCACAGTGAAGAGCAAGAGACAGCTTTGCTCTTCCTTGAAGTATCTGACTCTGAACACTTTGGCTTCAGGCTGACAGTGTCCAAGCATCAGCCAAGTTGGAGCGTGTTTTTGATGTTCTTTCCAGGCAGACAGTGAGACCTTTGTAGTTTCAGGATTGTTTTTCAGAGACATGCTTTTAGTCCTAGTGGTTCAGCTAGTACTTTTAAAAAAATTATATATATCAAAAACCCATGAGAAACTACTTACCTGATGAGGGGGGATTGGAGTTTGAATCAGGTTGGTGAAATTTTGAGATCAAGATATGCTTTAATTGAAAATGTTCTCTTGCTATAAAGCATAATTTTTGCTATAGAGCAGCTGCAAAACACAAGGTAAAATTGCCCTAAGCTAAAGATGTATTGGTTTTGCTTTTTTTCTTTCCTCCCCTTCTAAAACAATCTGCAGTATGCTGTGAAGTAAGCTAGCTGTGTTTGGACTCAAAAGTGTTTGGCAATGCTTAACTGACTGCAATGGGTTTGATACAGAGCAGTGTTCAAAAAAAGCATGGCTTTGTGTGGAAGGCAGGAGCACAGCAACAGGCAATTACTAATGGGTTTTGTACATGGTGCAATGGGAGTAGGGTAGGGAAGCTGTGGCACAGAGCAGAGGAGCTGTAAGTATATGTGCTGTTTGATATTTCAGTCTGCTGTGCTGGGTTGGACCATAAACGTCTCTCCCAGTTTCCCTTTTTGTGTTTTGCTCCCTGCCAAGGCAGATGTAAACTTGCAGTGTTATTTGAGGTTTCTCTGTAGAGACATACCTTTTAACTGCAATTAGGGTGGAACACATCCCTCCCCGATGGGTAACCTGTAGTAACATTGCTCATGTCCCTGTGTGACCAGAAATAGAAGGATAACAAACACTTTCCTGCTGTAAAACTTTCCCCCAGGTTTAAATGGATAGGAAAGTTCAGTGTGGCTGATTAGTTCTAATTCCCCCCCTTCCCCAAGCAAATAATTAAAGGTTGCTGTTAAATTCACCTCATTCTCTATTAAGCCTCCCTGGTCATATTAAACTGCCTAAGTCAAGTAGTGTTTTTTGTGCTGGTAAAGGAAAGCATTATATTGAGAAAAACACTTTATTGTGGAACAATTTTAAAATTATATGGAAACATAGTATTTAGCAACCAATAAAATTATTTGTGTTGCAACACATCAGAACAAAGGGGTTATGAGTGTTGTGTATCTGCCATGAGGGTGCCTGCCTTCAGCTCCTGCATAACTACCCTGTGCTTAATCATGAAAGGATCTGTCTACATTGGCACATTGGCAGTGCTGGGGAATTTAACACATGCTCTAATGTCTAGTTTATGTAAGGATTCCTACATATTTCAAATACTTGCTAACTGTGCTTATGTGTTTTGGGGGAAAATGTGGAGGGAGGTAGCTTGAGGGGTGTTGTTCTATTGGTAGTAAAATAATTACACATCTGTCTTTTCTTACTGAGTCACATTTGAGGTGTCGGTGCCCTTAAGGCCTCACTTTCCATAGTCCCTGGGGAAATTTCTCCACCTGGATTCTTAGTACTGGTGTTCAAAGTGCCAGCTGCAATCTAGTGTTTAGTCATGTAAAAGATAGCTAGCATGGTAGATACATCTACAGGGATGGTGTGACATCCAGGCATTGGCAGGAGGGAAATTCCTCTGGCTGGTTGTTGGTTTACTTGCAGGTCAGCTCTTTTCTTATGGATGGTTAAGTGAAGAAAAGACTTTGAGTGCCAGGCTATTTCTTCTTGAAAGACTAGTCAATAAATTGTTTAAGAACTTATGAACAGCAGGAATTAGCAGCCTGGCCGCCAAAGCTGTTACAGGCTTTGAATAGCATGTGCTGGGGAGCATTTTTCCTTTGCCTTGTCAGGACAGCTACATTTTACAATGGTCATTATGCTCCTGGCAGGGTTTGCAAACACATCCAGTTGCATTTGGCTCGACTCCTGTTACTGTGGTGTTTTGCTTTTCCAGAGTTCCTTTAGCTGTAATTCAACACCTTTTATCAATCTGGCCTTACCACAGTATGGAAACAAGAAAGGCTTGCATAGAAAGTCACTGTCTAGGCCCTGACTGATGTTACTTATGTGTTTCATCGTCCTGTTCTCCCAGCATGGATTATTTCTGGCCACCAAGGTAGGCAAAGCCTACCAGCTCAACGGCAACACGAGGGGCAGCGTTGTAATCAAGTTTTCCCTGTTGCCGAGTGGTGGTTTTAAGTTGGAATGGGGAGACTTTCTTAAATTTTCAAGTTTTTGTGTGTTCTTGAGTAAAAAGAGGACTTCTTTTCTGAAGTTACCTAATGCCCTGAAATATGTGCAGTTATAAGTTCGGCCAAAGTTGAGATACATCAGTACATTTCAATGAAGACTGCAAAGTGTTCATGGCTAGGGATACCTTTCATGAACTTCCTGTTCAGTTTGTGAAAACAATTAAAATTGAGGTATTCTGTTCCAACTCCTTTCTCATTGTAAAAGTTTGTTTGGTTTTTAAATTTTTTTTTTTTTTTTGTGCCTTGAAAACTGCACTTTTCATTTTAAAGGAACTTAAGAGTTCGTTTAAGAAAGGTTGAAACAAAAGGCTAAAAACTTCATTTGTTTTATTTTTCTATATTCCATTTATTTCCAAACTCCCTGCACTTCTGAAGAGTTGAGGCAGAGAAGCTGGGGGAGCTTGTGAAGGTTTGGGGATTAGGTGTAAGATGGACAGCCACCCCATCTGCAGGGATACAAGAAGGGTACCACTGTTAGCTCTTTCAAAAGCTTGCTTTGAATCCAAAAGAAATCTCTTGAAAACCTTTGACCCATTCAGATTAAATCTGGTCTGTGGTTTTAGATTCATGCTCTTTTTCAAGAGCGTCAAGCCCATATCACCAAGCACAGATGAAAAGAATATATGGAGTAGTCAAAGGAAGAATAACAGGCACCTCTAACTTGGTGCTATCCCTTACAATTACAAAAACAATGTGTGGCATCCTTGGTTGTAAAAGCTGGTTGTGGAGGAGGGTTGCATTCTGCTTGGTGTTTCTAGCTGAGGACATGCATGTTGAATGATTAAAAGAGCAATTTGGAAAAGATGTTCCTTATGTCACTTCAGTGTTGTGCACTGTAGTTAATGTGTCTCTGGCGTGAGGATGGTAATAGCCTGCTCAACTCGAGTAGAAGTTGTGTAACTTAGAACTTCAGAGCTTCTTTCTGACAGTTAAGATAAAAGATATACACTGTGGTTAATGAAGGAATAGTGATGATAGGACAAAAAAGTACTATCAGACGCTGTTCGAACAGCTGTGGTTTCTATGATAAAGACAAATCCCTTTACATAAAACAAATTGCAGTTTAGGAATTAAGCCTGTTTTGAATATAAATTTATATTTAAATTCTGAGAGGAAGCTTTTGTCTGTCTCCCTGGAGCTGTGTGAAATCCTTTGAGGGAGAAGTGAGTGCTTAGAAAGCCATTTCTGATATTAAATGGTTTCTGAGAAGTTAGGCTCATCAAACCCTGAACTTGGGGTTTGTGAGTTAGTGTTCACAGGGTGGGAAAAACTTTGAGGAGCAGCTGATTCTGGAGTGTCAGAGGTTGGCTGACCTGGATACCCTTTGTGCCCAGGCATCGCTCCTTGTCCCCATTCCCCTGCTGGAGGAGAGACTGCTGGGGTGCTGGGGGCTGACTGCTCCCTACAGCCACTGGCACTGCTGCAGCCCCTCTGTGGAGTTCCCTGGCCAGTGTACTGTGAAGCTGAACAGATTCCAGTGGTAAACAAGCTTGTAATCAATTAGGCACAAGGTGAAAAGAACAAGGAAGGAAAACCAAAAAGTGATAGCTGGGTATGAAATACCACCAGGGCTTCATTAAGGGCCATACAATTGACAGCTACTCAGCATCTTGATCCCTGTGTGTGCAAGGTGAGCCAAGGCCTCCATCACACGTGCTGCAAAGGCTAGCTTGGTTGTATCCCTACATCTAAACATCCTTTGCACATTTCAGGGTGTCCTCTGCTTCTAAAATAATGATTTCTGTATCTCTGCTCAATCTGGTGTGGATGTTTACCTCCCCCTTGCCCCCAAGAGCCTCTAGTCTAAACCTGATTTATTCAAGTCCTCTAACTTTGTACTTAAGTGGTATGAACAATTTTATACAGGCTCTGAGAAGTTGTGAACTTCTGTCACAGTTTGTACTCAGCACACTTTTTCCTTTAGAAGAAGATAAATGTGAAGAGCATGAATTAGAGTTCAGAAATTCTCCCCCTGCTGGGCTCAGTGTGAGAGGGGAACCCAAAATCTGGAGCAAAAGCTGTTTTTATGGCAGCAGAAATAATTTTTAATTGAGACTTGCTATTCAGATGTCGCTTTTATGTTTCCTATTTCAGTCTTGAAAGAGGTCTGTTTTATATGATGAAATAAATTACTTTTTAATAAGCATATAACTAGTATCTTCCAAAACTCTGTAATTTAGGCACTTATGTGAATAATAGCACATGATGTATAATAGTATGTTGCCTTCAATTTTCCAAACTCTAATAGAGAGGGCAATGATGCACAAATATATAACTTCATTAGGTCTTTATATTTAGTACTTTGCAGCCCACTTTATGCAGATATCCTTATTTGTATTGCAGTGCAATTGAATCACTGGCATAATCTTCTGAGCAGTTAGACTGCCCAATTATGATTGCAGTGAGTCTGCAGAAATTAATGAATACAACAACTTCTCTAGGTTTTAATTTTCTTTACATTGAAAAGTGTGCTGAAAGGAAAAGTTGGGGAAAATAATCTGGTTTTAACTTACTGGGTTAGCATATGGCTTCAGTCTGAAAGGAAGCATTGGCTCAGCATCTGCAGAAGACAGCTGCCTCATGGGTCTGAGATGCTGGGCTCTGACATCTTCATGCAAGGATGTTAGTGATTCCAGTCCCCTCCACTTTACCTGCAGAGTTGCTGTGGAAGGGGGTCTTTCACTCCAGTGTAGTGGAGAGAGCACATTTCTACACTGTTTCTGGAGAGTACTAACAAGGCTCCTCAGTGGGGTATATTTGGTTTGGGGTCCTTAAGCACCTTGAGTCTTTGCAGTGGGTGGAATTTCAGGAAAGTCAAAATGTTCTTATTTTAAGTGCTTTTTTCCCCACCTTTTTGGTTGGTTTTCTTTTTCTTTTGCCTTCCCTCCTTCTAGAGTGCTGCCCACAGTGAAATGTGGTATGCAGTGATGTATACTTCGCCATAGAAGTCACCTATATTTTCCCATTGGTGTCCTGCTTGTGTTTGCATCACTTTGCTTTTTGCGGAAACAGCCTTTCATTATAGCTGAAGCATAGATTTTGTGCTCAGGCTGTACATGACACTTCCTTATCTTTCTTTTGCAAGTGCTTGTTCTTTGTTTCAGACTATGTAAAGGTCCAGACACCAGAATGACATCCTGAAAATACCAAAAGGCCTCTGGCTATTCTAGAAGAATTGAAATTGAATTCCTATTTTCGTCAGGACATCATTAATCATAGGCTTATGTGATGAGCAACTCCACTGTATGTTTGAGGACAGATAGCTGTTGAGAACAGCTCTTGATATATTCAAGTCTTTATTTTGCTTTGATCCTAAGTGGTCACCGTCAATGTGAAGGTGAAGTTCATAGGTCTTTTTCTACAAGCTGTTACCTGAAGTGATTGGTCTTCCAGAGAGTAAAATCTACCAGAGCCCAAAGGTGAATGTAGAGCAGAGCAGCAAGCAGTGAAATGTGCTTTTTATGACTGGAGTTGATGAGTTTGAAGAGGGAACGGTGGAGGATTTCAGCTGCATCTCCTTTGGTGATGGCAGTCATATCTCCCAACCTGGCACACTTGTTAAGTGTTGGTATTTCACTCAGCTGTGGGAGCAGGTAAGAAAAAAGGAAGGAAATTACAAGCTACATGTCTGTTAGTATTTTACAGTGATTGTGTGCATACAGTTCCATCACTGGCATGGCACTTCTGTAGCTGTGTTACTGAATATTCCATCCCGCACTGGGATTTATCAAAGCACAGTTTGGTGGGGAGTTGGGCCATAACTTTTGAGGTTTTCTCCAAGTATGGAGAGTTTTTCCTCATGTATGAGGACTTAATCTCATGATATTGATATCAGGAAAGTGAGAGAATCTGCCCCTCATCTTTTTTTGGGTAGAGATGATGTCTTGGCCTTCAATAGGGAGAGAAAGTGAATGGTCTTGTGCAGACTAGAATGAGTTACTTTTCCTGGGACCATATCTTGGGACAGAGGGACTTTTAAAAGAAGACCCAGAGAAGATAGTGTTTGGATGAGGTAGAAGAGGTTACCCACTGGAGGAGCTAACATCCTGGAAAACAATGACTTGGACTACAAGTTACCTTCCTAGAATAGAAAGGAAGATGTTGTAACAAATCTTCATGGTCTCCAGGGACCACTTAATTAATTTTGAACACCAAAAAATGTAGTCATAGTTTTTTGGCTTACAGAATGGCAGAAAAAGGCATAAAACCTTTTTTTTTTTTCAGCTGGAAAGAAATTCATCTGAGCTTATTTTGAAGGCAGTGAGATAATTTAATCCTACTAACATTAATTTATCTAAGCTTCAAGCTAGGACATTTTTTCTCCGAGAAAACAGATCTTTGCTCATGCTAAATATATGCTTCCTGAGGTGAATGGGTTGGAAAGTCTTCAGCAGCACAGGCACTACTAAGAAGATCATTAAGAAATGTGTATGTTCCCAGATGCTGAGCATGCAATTTCTGAGTCAATTTAAACTTTTAACTGCACAATTTATGAAGAGGGTTCTAGCGTGTGTATTATGTGTGGAACAGCAAGAGGAGTAGGGGAGCTCTGTGGATGGATGTCTGACATATCTCCAGATGGAAAATGCACCCAAGTGTCATTTTAGTCAATATTCTAGAACTATGGGACAGATAGGTCTAAGAGCAGAAAGCATTCAAAGGAGAGCTATTTTTCCTTGAGAAGTAGACATCTCTGCCAGCTCTGCAGAAGTTAAGCATTTCTCTGAGTTACCCTTGTGTACTGTTCATGTGGAGCTGTCCTTCCCGCTTGCGTGAGGATCAGTGTGCAGGGCCTTATAGTTTTCTATATAGTTGTGTATCTTGTATTTTTTTGTCTCTTGGCTCTGTTTGGTTAGCGCTCCTTTGTTTTCCCAAACAGGCTGGCTTTGTATGGGTGGCAGCCAGGAAGGGCAGAGAGGACATTATAGGGCAGGTAGAATCATGGAGTCATTGGATGTTTTGGATTGGATTGGAAGGGATCTTTAAAGATCGTCTGATCCAAAAACCCCACTGCCATGGGCAGGGACATGTTATTTTTTGCTAGACCAGGTTGCTCAAAACCTCATCCAACCAGACCTTGAACATTTATTTGCAGGGATGGGGTATCCACAGCTTCTCTGGGCAATATGTTCTAGTGCTTCATCACCCTCATCATAAAAATACTTTGCTTGTGTCCAGTCTAAATCTACTCTTTCTCACTTCAAAATCTGTTCCAGTTTCAGCAGAAATGCTGCTCCTGTGTAGGGCTCCTTTTGTCTGGTACCAGAGCCAGACCCACTGTGGAATGAGCTCTATCTGTGCCAGACAGATAGAATGGTGCTGTTTGAGACTGGATGTTGTCAGGGTGGATCAGACACTGTGTCCGTCTATTTTCAATACCTTGTCCATGAGGTTCACTGCTGTATGTTTCCAGAGGAAAAAGTAGATGCATCTCTGGGTTTTATGGGTGTCTCTCCCACTGTTGTTTTATTATGGTCTGTAACAGTTAGAGGTAGACCTATACCTTTAAGGTTGTTGATGAATGAGTCTTAGTAATAACCCTGGCATAGATGCAACAATTCTCCCAATCCTGATACCCACATAAAATGTTCCATACTTGACTTCCATGACTTCCTGCCAGAATTAGTTTTGATATTTATATACTCACACACTCTTTTGCACATGCAAGCAGAAACTGCTGGGCTTCCTTTTCCAAATGGTTTTCTGTCTTATCATACTTGGATTTATTTCAGCAGATTTGGATTGTTCAGGAAGACAGTGTATTTTGAGGGTTTTTCCATTCCCAGAGCCAGATTGTTACCTCTTTATGAAAAAGGTAACCTTGTCTGGTTTAGCAGCACCATTTGAAGTGACTAGCACAGCATGTTATAGTAAAGGAATCTGCACTAGTGTCCTCTAGAAGACATTAATTAGGCTAACATTACTCTTCATCTCAGTTCCATTTACATAAAGCTGTGGAATTTGAGGTTCTGCTTTTTAAACCATGAATGCATCTTGAACCTTTTGCTCAGCTGTTTCAAGTCCCTTTCTAGATGTTATAATTAATGGTGTAGTTAAAAATCCTGTGAGGTTTTATAGCTAGCTTAAAAGCTTGCATTTAGTGCACATTTGTTAATACTCAGATCTGTTGGTGTTATATTTCTTGTCCGTTCATGTCACTTATTTCTCTCTGCAGACTGCTCATGGTCCTGTCAGATACTGCTTTACATCAGAAACTGTCATTTTCTGAGGCTCTACCTTTTATCTCTCTCTGCTGCAGCCTTCCTTTCAGTTCATTGCATTGTGAGATACTTCAAAAAGATGAGGATGTGGGAGATAGGATGCCACTCTTTGCTCTTGTGCACACTGAACCCTTGTACTGACCCTTGCAATTGGTCTCCCAGCTGGGGTTTGGTATGTTTGCATCTCACCACCTGCCCATGATCTGGTTATCTTGGCAAACCCATGCTGCCTGGGGAGGTGCATGTGGCAGTCCTTGCTTCCTCCTTGGCTGGGTGGGCAATGCAAAGCACACTTCATTCAAAATGCATCAGGAATTACTGACTGACAAACCTGCTCTCAAACACCAGCGTGCCTGTTGTGGTTGACCATGTTACTTTGGAGAAGTTCAGGTTTGTGTGGCAGCTACTAGTGGTATCTACAGAGCAGTCTGAGTTCTTTTTGCACTAAATTAATTTTGTAAAACACATCCACATTGATACTACTATGCATAGTGCACTAGTTCAAAGAATGAAGGGCACTTCAGGTGGATAAAGTAGTCTTGCCTGGATAACTACAGCTATTTAAGAATTAGGAAGAAAAAAATTATTTTGGCTGAAATTATTTGAAGTGTTTTCTTCTTTCACCAGTAAATATCATTTGCTTTAGAGGCATTAAAAACTTGGGTCTTGTCTAGCTGTTCTTGTTCTTTCCCCCCTCCTTATTTAGCTTTATGCCAAGAAACATATCCTCTCTAATGACTCAAGCATGAGAACTCTATTTTCTTTTATTTTTTTTTAGTCTACATTTTATGTACACATGTACATCCTGTTAACTTTTAAATAGCAACTGTTTGGAATTAAAGCTAAGTAGTAATGATGAAACTGTGCTTGAATCCATGGTGTAAAAACTTAGAGTAGTTCAGATTTGTGGGGAGGGGGTCCCACATGTAGTGAGATGAATGGGCAGCTGGCAGATGCTCTTGGTTGCTCTGAACTGTGTGAGGAGGGGGCTCAGCTCAGGTTTCCAGCTGACTTCCATTACCTCCCATCCAAAACTGATTGTTGTGTCTTAACTGTTTCTAAGTACATGACCGGAAAAGCGTAAGATTTGAAATACAGCTTTCCAAGTATTTCTGTGTAGTAGTCAAAACTTTTCAGGATTTTTGAAGGGATAGTTCAGTATTAATTTTTAATGGCCCACAATGTCTTATTTTAACTCAAAAGGCATAGTCCCTGTCCTGAGGAACTAAGGCTGTATCACTTTATTAAATAAAACATCACAACAGAGTCCTTGTGTTTGGTGAGCTTGATGGTGCTTAGAGTTCAATTTGATAACAGCACCCATTCATGTGTTGCTTTGATTTGGCTGCGCATGAAACTTGATTTTCAGAGATTCATATCTGTTCTCTGTTCATATGTTAAAAGAAATATTGAGGTAGCTTCCAGCAATTAAACTAAACTGACCACCTTTCCTGTGAAACTTCCAGAACTTCCGGCTTCTGTTCTGGCTTAAAATTTATGGTGTTAAAATAAACACCCTTTCTTCTGTCATTTCCACAGCCGATTTTAGCCAGAATGTGAAAGCAAGGAAACATTGTAACTAACAAATTAACATTTAAAGAAATCATCACAATAATTTAGATTTCTAATGAAAAGTCAGAGCTTCAGGTTTCTGGTACAAAAAAAGGTGCCTTTATGCCGGCTTATACTTCAAATATTAAGATCTTGATGCATACATATATAGATAGAGAGAGGAAAACATGAGTGTAGGGGAAAAAAAAGCTAAATAAAGACAAGTTTTTGGTAAAAATTACATAACTTGAGGAAAAATTGGAAGATTGGACCAGATAATAGAGCGTGTATTAGTTTGGGGTAGTGTGAATGCTGTCTTGGTGTTCCTCATGCAAGCGTAACTGCTGAGATCAAATTATGTTTTCAAATTGCGTTTGAGCATTAGTCAATAATTCTATACACATAGGTCAAATATTTTCCATTTCTTAATTGGTTTCTGTATATAGTGTGCTGATGGTAGCCATTATCATAAAATCATTTAGGTTGGAAGCAGACCTATCATCTAGTCCAGCTGTTAACTTAGCACTGCCAAGTCCACCCCCAAGCCCTATTTCTAAGAGCCACATCTATATGTCTTTTAAATGCCTCCAGGGACAGTGGTTCCATCACTTCCCTGGGCAGCCTGTAATGTTTGACAATCCTTTTAGTGAAGAAATTTTTTCCAGTATCCAATATATATCTTGCTGGCACAATGTGAGGTGGCTGCCTCATGTCAAATGACTTGTTATCTGGGAGAAGAGCCTAACCTTTACCTGGCTGCAACCTCCTTTCAACCTTGGCTCTCTTGTAGAGAGTGAAAAAACCCCCGTGAACCTCCTTTTCTCCAGATTAAACAACCACAGCTCCCTCAGCCGGTCCATCTAAGACATGTGCTCTAGACTCTGCTAGCTTTGTTGCTCTTGTCTGGACATGCTCCAGCATCTCATACAGTTTCTCCTGTAATGAAGGGCCCAAAACTGAACACAGTTCTGGATTTGTGGCCTCACCAGTGCTGAGGACAGGACAATGACTGCCCTACTTCTGTTGTTTCTGATGTGTTTCTAGCCACACTGTTTCTGATACAAGCCACTGTATCAGGATACCACCAGCCTTCTTGGCCACCTGGGCACACACTGGCTTGTGATCAGCTGGCTGTTGACCAGGACCCCCAGGGCCTCTTCCCCTGGGCCATGTTTCAGCCACTCTGCCCCCAGCCTGTTGTGCTGCAGGGGGTTGTTGTGATCCAGGTGTTGGACCCAGCATTTGGCCTTGTTGAACTTCATCCAGTTGGCCTTGGGCCATTGATCCAGCCTGTCCAGATCCTTCTGTGAAAGCCTTTGTGTCCTCCAGTAGATCAATACACCCACCCAACTTGTGTCATATGCAGACTGTCTGCAAATGCATTTCATCTACTTGTCCAGATCATTGACAAGAATATTAAACAGAGCTGGTTCTGAGCTCTGGGTGCCACCACTTGTGACTGGCTGTCAGCTGGATGTAACTCATCACTACTCCCTGGGGCTGGCCATCCAGCCAGTTTTCTACCTAAAGAACAGTGCACCCATCCAAGCAATGATCAGCCAGTTTCTCTAGGAGAATGCTGTGGAAAATGGTATTAAAAACTTTACTAAAATGCAGGCAGACAGCATCCACTTCCAGCATCTCTCTGAGCACACAGCTTTTAATCTTATGGTAGGATGTTTCTACCAAATTGTCGCCAACATGCAGCAAAAGCCAGGGAAGGTAAGAAAATGAAACCCAAGTTTTAACATCAGTGAAGGAGTAAGAAAAGGGTTAAAACAGTGAAATGGTTGTTAGTATTTGATATGCAAATTAACATAATTCCTCAAGCAGGTTTTATTTGTTGAGTTTAAAGCTTGGAAGCAAGGTGACTTTAGATGGTGGTGTTTGTGATAAGATACAAATGCAATAATGCAGACAAACTTGCTGTCTTGTTCAGCCAAGCGTTGTTGGGATTTTTTTTTGGTAGTGAATAATATCATTCCCCCCCACCTTCTGCACTTGGTTGTTGTAGAAGGATTATCTGCATTGCACATAAATGTGCTGTGGCTATGGAGGAGATCTGAGCTGGTTTCATGCCATCTGGCACAGGACCAGAAGCAATGTGCCTGAGCTTGGGCAGCAGGGTGCAGCCTTGGCAGTTTGGGCTGGTGCCATCTCAGGGATGCATCTTTGTGCTTTAGGATCAGCATTGCTGATATTCCTAGTTTACTCCTGTACACTTACATTACTCTTGGTTTTACATCTACAAGATTGTATTTTTAAAAAAAAGCTTTATAGATTAAAGAAAAATAGTCATCACTTGCAACAGCAGTCACCCATCCAGGCATTTTGTCCTTTGCATCTTGACTTTGTAATGTGCATAAAGTTAACACTTGGACTGTACTCTAATTTTTTTATAACACTATATCTGAAAGTCTTTTAAGCCTTATTGTTTTATAAATTGGCTTTGGGTTTCTGCAGGGGAAATAATGCTTATATATTCATCAAATTTAAGGGATTAAGATGAGGAAGAAGTTAAATGATGGGAATAATGTGTTTGAATTGCAGGAACACAAACATGGTTGCATGAAAGATGTTAGGAAACAATCTGTTCTCTGTTAGACTTTTAGAGATCTTCAGTGAAAAAGAGGACCTTTGTGTTTTTACACACCCTCAGGAATGCACTCTGGAAGGTGGGGTACCTCTGAATGCTTTTAACAGCCTAATCGGTGCATAAACAAAACCACCCCATAGGCTGCTTTCTTAGTTGAAGGACTGTGCTTGTGTGGTATGCATTTCTGGCTAGATTCAAGTAGAGGTTTTTGAAGGCCTTTTGCATTTTTTGTGGTAAGCCTCTGAACAAAATATTTGGAGAGCACACCCCTATGGTGTTCCTAGGTCTTCTTGTTTGTCAATGATCTGTTTGAAATCTGTGTTTAGAAGAAACGTACTTGACTACCTTTTCAAGTGCACCTTTGACTTATTTCTAAGCTCTGCATATTTAATATAAGGAAAATACTACTGCAATATGCTCTTAAGGTGCTGTATGACAGCATAAACTGGTAGTTTTGGCAATGATGCCTTTGTAGTGAAACTTCAAGTGTTAGATTGCAGTGTTAGTGGCATGGGTTGCTGTGTAATCGGACTTTTTTATTAGAAGCAACTGGATGTGTTCATAATTTCTGTGGAAAATAAGCAGTCTGTTCTCTTGGGGGTATTTTCTTGACTGACTGTCTGACTTAACTTTCCTAAATTCATCTCTTATTTGATAACAGAAAATAATACCTGACTGTTTGGGTTTGTGCTGAGAAAAAAGGAAGAAAGTCTCTCTCTTTACCTTTGTGCCTTGGGGTGGCCGGGCACCTCAGGCTTGTGCAGTGTGCTGAGCATCTCCTCAGCTGTGTGTGCTTCCCTGCCATTGCTGCATTTCCCAACTAGCCCTCTCCTAGCAATGGGTTAGGTTTAGGGTGTGCTCTTTTGGGTAGGGTCACACAGAGGGTGATTCACCTTATCTGTTAGTGGGAAGGATGCTAATGCTTTGGAGGATTCCTGTCATTCCTGTGATGGAAATTGGTCTGTGTATTTTGAATGCACATTCAAATGATGAATTGTCTCATCAACAAAGCATTGGTGTTTATAACAAAACAAAGGTGTGAGATCCCACTGTGCAGTCCAAAGTATTCTTGATTCATGTCCTTGGGACTGTTCTTGCTGAAGTAGGGTATCAGCATCTAGAAGCAACTGTTTCCTTTACTGTGTGATGGCTGCTGGTGGCTTATGTGTTTTGGATTAAGGTATAAATAGGCATATGAGGATTATATCTATATATCTTCCCTTAAAAAACCAAAAAAACTTCTGGGTGCCTCTTTCAGTTCTTGATCTACCTGCTACTCCTGCTGTTTCTGAGCTCCAGCAGGGACAGTCTGGGTCATCAAACATGGGATAAATACAGACGGTCCTCTCATGCTGTGTTTTGTGAGGATGCAGTAGCAAAGGTCAGGGAGTCAGGTTGGGAATCACTCTGTAAGTACAAAAAGGAATCAGCTGGCTGCAGTGACTATCCCTCCCTAGATCTTAGTCATCATGCAGCATGGTGGTGACGCCAGGAGGTGTGTTCCTAAGCTAGGGTAACCAAGCAAAGGAGTAGTTGAGTGCAGGGGGATGCTTCAGAGTGGCTTTTCTGGAGAGAATTTGCTAAGTATGCTACCTAAATGGTGAATTTGTTTTTTTAAAATGTGACATTGAGTTTCCACTGTGCCCTGGTGTGTCCTGGGGTGCATCAGGCACAGCATCACCAGCCAGGAAAAGGAGAGGATTGTCCCACTCTGTTCTGCACTGGTGCAGTCCCACCTCGAGTGCTGTGTTGGTTGTCACAGCGTAAAAATATAAAGCTATTAGAGAGAGTCCAAAGAAGGGCCATGAAGATAGTGAAGTGTCTAAAGGAGAAGCCATGTGACGACCAGCTGAGGTCACCTGGGTTGCTCTTGGAGGAGACTGAGGTCTACAGCTTCCTCACATGGGAGAGCAGAGGAACAGGTGCTGAAGTCTTTCCTCTGGTGACAAGAAATAGGGCCTGAGGGAATGGCATCAAGCTGCACCAGGGGATGTTTGGATGGGCTATTAGGAGAAGATTCTTCACCCGGAGGGTGGCTGGGCACTGGAACAGGCTCCCCAGGAAAGTGGTCGCACCACCAAGCCTGTCAGAGTTCAAGAAATGTTTGGACAATATTCTCAGACACATGGTGTGATTATTGGGGCTGTCCTGTGCAGGGCCAGGAGTTGGACTTTGATGATCCTTATGGGTCTCTTCCAACTCAGGATATTCTATGATTATGTGACTTACATGTGCAAGCACTGAGTGAGGAAATATTTGAGACATTTGCAGTGTGCTTTGCAGAACACAGTAGGAAGTACTTCAGCAAAGCTCTTGCTAAGAAGTTTCTAAGGAGAGATTTGCTGTGAAGAGTGGTTTTTAGGAGGCTTGGTGTGGAGGTGCTGAGATGAATATGCTGCAGTTTTTGTTGGCAAGGAGCCTGCCTCTGGCTGACACATCTTTTGGTAGGCACTTGTGACTTCTCTCTTTTTATAATGGTTAGTTGGGTTAAATAGGACTATGAGGAAGATGAAGTATTTTGTATTCCTTCAGTGATGTTGAAATTAATTTGATTTATTAGATCAAGGGAGGGATATAAGCCACAGGTAGAAAATGTATTCCTGTTCTTATGTATCTAACAAGCTCTTGTTTTTAAAATTTATTACCCTGTGTAATGTTATGCTTTACTAGTCTGGAGTAATTTTAGCAAAACTGAGTGCTCATTCACTGGCTTCTGCATGCCAGTGAAACTTTGGTGCTTTGAAAGTAGTTTCTGTTCCACAGAACTTCTGTTCACTTTAGTTTTTTTGACTATGGCCGCCTGTTGCTGTTCCATGCTCTTGCCATAAAGTGGTATGTTAAAACAGGCTGCCTTTGTTTGTGCCCAGGCACCACCGTTTTGGGGGGCGGGAGAAGCTGGCGAGAGGGATCAAGTGGCTGGTGCTTACAGGCCCCTGGGGGAGCCAGGCAAAATGATGCTCATTCATGGGGCTCCAGCAGTAAAGTGTACCTTCCCCAGTGCTTCCCTGCTGTTTTATTTTGGCTCTGCAAGTTGCCCAAGCTGCAAAGAGTGCCAGGCTCTCAGTGCTTTAGGATATTTTGGGTAGTTGGAGCGCTTCTGCCATTTTTTTCCATGCTTTCCAGGCAGCAAGGAGGGCATGGAGGTCCTGTGGTGTGGCCCTGCTGACAGTGTCCCATTGCAAGCATTGCTGAATGCAGAATGACCCTGGGCTGATGGTAGGTGTCTTTTGTCTTGTGCTAAGCAGGTTTGGCTTTTGAGACTGGATGATCCGCATTGGTGCCCCAGGTAGGTGCAGCATGATTGCCTTGGCTGTCATCTGCTGCTGCCTGGTCATCTGTCTGATTTCTGAGCAGTGGGAAGGGAATGTGGTAGTGGAGGGCTCCTGCTGGGCTGCGTTCAGTGATTGCTTTCCTCTAGGCAGTTTTGGGCTGTCTCGTGACTAAACCCTCAGTGCGCTTGCCAGAATGCTGTAGTTCTCAAAGTCCCGTGCAGTTTCACTTGGGAATTGTGCATCTATGATAAAAGTCACAGCTGATGGGGACAGGATTTCCTCTTTCCTTGGCAAAAATAGCCTTTGTCTAGGGAGGAGTAACAATTCCCAAAAACTTAACTCAATGCACTGGGCAAAAATGGGCTTGCTGGGGAGCGCTTGCTCGTGAGCTTCCAGAAGGTAGGAGTGTGGTACCATCTCTGACAAGCAAAATGCTTGGAAGAGAGTGGCCAGATGTGGAATGTGGGAGAGGAATATTCCATAAAAACAATTTGTCATTGCCAGTGGATTAATTTCTCCAAGGGTTTTGGAATTTAGTCTTGGATATTTGGAGCTAAAGGCTAACTCACTAGTGTCTGGGGCTGGCATCCTCTTCAGAAATTAAGACTAACAAAAGGAAGGAAGTGAATGAATACATACAATTCTGATTTTAAAATGGTCATACCTTGTATTTTGACAGGTAGATTTTTTTTTTTTCCCCTGCTTTGCAGTTCCCCCTCAAAAGAAATAAATAACACTCATTTTGAGTTCTGATTATTTACAAAACAGAGCAATTATGTTCTTCTTCCTGATGTTTTATTATCCCAAAATGTAAGTAGGAAGGCTTGGTGGGAAAACCCATAACCAGGCAGTGTGGGTGAGGGAGCTGGTGCTACTCATGCTGGCCTTGTAGCGTTTACAGCAGGCACAATTTTGCTGTTGGACCAGCCTGGCTATAGTCTGTTCTGGAGGTGTAGGGTGACTGTGGGCTGCAGTACATTGTCTGACCTGCTTTTCAAATTGGAATCCTTCCTGCCGTGTTAACAGTACCCCTGCAGCAGGTAGTGGGTCTCACAATGTACATGGGCCCTGACTCCTTATGTGACGGAGTACATATTGCCCATTTACTCTTCAATGGTTGCATTTTGACAGATACAGTGATGTAATAATAGAAATACATTTGTGACAAGTTTTGCCTGGTGGGTAATGCATACCAGACTGGTTTTGTTACTAAGTTACTTTAAAAAGGATAGCTTAAATGAATGATTTGTTTGTTGCTGCATTAAAGAAGAACTCCATCTCAAGTTAATTATTAAAGACTCAGCTCTATTTGAGTCCATAAGATGTTTGCTCATTCCTTTTTCCTTCTTGAAAAAAAGGTTGTAGTAGTTCTGCTAGCTTGGACTATGGGGAATGAAAAAATTCAAAATACGAACTGCAGTCCTCTTACTGGTTACCATAGAAATCTAAATAAAGAATGCTCTGCAAATAGTATAAATATAACACTTTGACAGCTCTTACTTTCTTAAAAAGACATGTCATTGTTTAGATCACTGTAGTGACTGATCAGTAAGGGCCACTGCACACATTCTGAATAAGATTGCTGTATAAGCACTGTATTCATACTATTTGCAAAGTATTCTCGGTATCAGAAAACTTTTCTATTGCTGATTTTTGATACCAGTTTACTGTTGTGGTAAATAAGACTAGAAAATGCTGCTCTGTATTCATAGTGGGAGCTGCAAAATCTTAAGATTTTATGAATTATGAATGAGTCACCTATGGAGCTGTTCCTATTATTCCAGCAAGAAATGCAACCCAGTGACATGCAGAGCAGCCACCTTAAAGCTACAGATAGCAACTCAGGAAGCAACAAGATGTCTTATTCTCTTTCCTGGTCTGGCTTTCTCACTCAACTTGTTGCATAGCCTGAAGGTGGGGACTGGAGGTGAGATGGTCTTTTGAGTGTCTTTGGCCTCTGCAGCTGGCATAGTCTGACTCACAGCAAGTCAGTGTGTGGCCTTATATCTTTTCAGAAGCTGAGATTTGTTGCAGAATAAAACTATTTCAGGTTTCCTCTGTTGTCCTTAGGAACATGTATTATGCATTTCTTACGTGGTGGGACCTGATGGTATTTTCAGGACTTTTCATTATTTTCAAAGTAAATAATAAGCTATTATTATTTTTGAAGAGGTCACTCTGGTTGGTCAGTTTTCTTCTGTGTTCACTCATCTTATATACTGTAAATCACTTTCATAGTCCATTGATTTTTTTTTTTTTTCATTTACTTTGTTTTTCCTGGGGCAGCTGGTATTAGTAGCCTCCTTGCAGAAAGATGTAAAAATTTTAAATGAGTTTCCATCTGGTGTTGGTTTTGGCTTGGAACAGGAATAAAAATGCTATGCATTTTTACAAAGTAGAGGATTTTTTGTTTGTTTTTTTCTTCTGATAAGTAAAAACAGACTTGAAAAAGCAAAACAGAAATTTACAGATTTCCAGAGCAAGGTCACTGAGTTCTGGCCTTATATCAATATGCAGCTCAGTGAGACCAAATTCTGCACTGTGTGATGCATGTGTGAACTGGGGGGTTTGTGGGCAAATCCGAGCTGGAAGGGCTTCCCAACAGCTTTCTCAGCAATATAGCAGCATGGCTGAGATGCTGTGCTCTTGGAAGTTTCTAAGTCAGACTTACTAGTCCTCTGTAATTAGCTCAGATACAGTTCCCACGCCTACATGGCATTCTGGACCAGATCATTCTGTGCACTACTTCTTTGGGTGTTGGCATTCCAATAGCTACTTAAAATCCTGGTGCAGGTTTGGAGAAAACCAGGCAGCAATTCTGGATGGAGAAGTTAGTGTCGCTTTCTTGAATTTTTCTTTTTTCCCCCCTTTCTCACCACTTCTGCTTCTCACCTGGCCCCAGCAGCTGTGGCTGGATGAGGTGGTTGGCAGTTCTGTCTGGGTGTGTGCTGAGGCTTTTGCAGAACCTGGTTTTGTGGCATTTGTCTGGAACACGTGGATACTGTTTTAATGAATGGTATGAGGCTCCATGAGAGCAGAGGTTGGAGCTCTGCTCTTCTTTCTCAGTGGCTGTCATTTTTCAGTGCCATTGGTGCTTGTCCTGCTGCTGTCCTTCAGCTCTGTGCTCTGCATGCTGCAGAAATAACCATGGAAGGTTCTTCACCTTTGTGCCACCCTAATCGGAGCGATGTGCCTAGCTTAAGGTGCCTCCATAGGAAAATCACATCGCTTCCTATGGAGGACTGGTGCCTGAATGTACCTGTGAAAGTGAGGAGGAGTAATACAGGCATCATTCACCATGGCTGAGACCATTTCCTTTTGAGGTCAAAAGTATCTGGGGGACATATTTATTATTTAATAGGCATTTTTTGATGTTTCAAGTCTTTTTTCTTGATGTTCTGCCAAAAAAGAAATAGTTATTTCAGTAGCAATTTTACAAAACCTTTGTGATAAGAAGCTGACCTGAACTCAAAGTGATTTTTTGGATGGATCTGCAATTTTGCTCTTTGTGTATGTGTGTGTGTCCCACTTTCTAAAAACCGTATTCAGCAATTCTAATGACTGTTGGCTGTGTTTTTAGATGCTTGCAAAAAGAGTAGATGGTGGAATTTTAGCTAAGAAATCTTTCCTTAGATTTGTGCTAATATGGTATTGCATTTCTTTTCCTGTAGTAACTAACCAAAATTGGAGTTCTCACTAAGGCATAATATGATAAAGAAAAGTTGAATCTACATACAGCACTAGAGTCATGTTGTACCTAAGCTACCCAGTTAATTATGATTTAGTGCACAAATATAATATGTAGCTTGATTTAATTGCATTTGAAACAATTTCAGTGCAAACTAACAGTATGATTTTTTGATTTCTAGTTTATATATGGTATTTGAAAACTTTGTAGCTATTACCTCTGCAGTGTTCCCCTTTTCAAAGGAACAGAGATTCACAGAACAGCACAGAATTGCTAGACTGAAGGTTGAAAAATAAGGTGAAATTTTAAAAGTCCCCAGCTGCTGGCTTCAATGAGGGTAGGGAAGGTCAGTGTGATGCTTGGCAGTGCTCACAAGGCATGTCCAAATACATAGGACATGCCTTAGCATTGTGTTGAATGGGGAGGCAGAGTTATGCTGTTTTCAGTGAAACAGAACTGCTTCTTTCTGTATTTGTTTATTTTTTAATTGTCACAACTTGGAGTGTAAAGTGAAATCACCCAGCTTTGCAGCCTTGCAGCTGTATGTAATCCATTCAGTTTGGAGCTCTGCTGGAAAAGAACTTCAGCTGTTTGGGTACACTGGGAGAAGAGTTCTTACAAACCAAAGAGCATCCTTTCATCCAAATTGATTTGAGTAAAATGAAATTTAATATTACAGCTGAGCCAGTGAGTTACTGCTGGAAGAGGCAATCCTTACCCTTTTAGTTTGTTTTGTGGGACATTTTTCCCCCACGTGTTGTGTGATGTGGCCCTTGCCCTCTTGTTTCAGCCAGTGCTGTGGCTTGATTTTATGTATCACTAAGTGTGAGTTAAATGCAGTGCCTGGATTCATCCTACTCCCTGTGGAGGCTCCTTGAAAGGATGCCAGACCAGGAGGTGTGAGAGAAAAAGTTCCCCTGAGATTCCCATGGTCTGGGAGGCTCAGGGTGGGCTGAGTCCACCAGGTGAGTGGGAACCCTGCCCAACCGAAACAGTCTGGAAATCTAAACTAAAGCATTTCTAATGGAAGGGGAGAAGCAGAGGAGCAAAGGAGTTTGTTGCAGAGGAGCAAAATTTGTGTAGTTCTGTTGTTTTACAGGGCACAGTTATGTTGGATTTTTGAGTGCATTGAGTTGTATTTTTTCAGAAGCCTCAAGGATTTCTTGCAGTAGGGAAGAGATCTATCTTGCTAGGTGGAATTATGCAAATTGAAGATAGGCATGAAATGCAATACTGGGTGTTCATCTCCATTCAGCTTCACAAAAGGTAAAAATGCAGCTTTCTACTCTTGAATCCTTAATATCTTGCTGTGTGTATCACTATTGCTGTTGTTTCTGATCTGTGCCTCAGTCAGATATTGCTTGTTTTTTGCCTGTGTTGTAGGTGTGAATTCCCAGAGGTGTTAGTCCTCTGGGTTTTCTGTCAGGTGTGATGAGGAAGCAGCTGATCCCCGCTGCATGCTCTCAAGAGACAGTGCTGTGAGAATTTGCCTCTTGCCTCTACAGAACCTCCAGCAGCAGTTACTGAGTTTATTTTACTCACCCTCTTTGTATTCCTCTGACAAAGTAAATATATGCTAATTATCCTGTTGTGATTACAGGGTGCAATTTCCATGTTCATTATGTGCCACTGCCAGCTTAAGGACCTTTGACACTAGTTTGGCCTTGAGTTTTGCAGACATCAGACATCTGTCAGAAAAGAAAATGCTGCAGAGCATGAATGGACCTTGAGGAATAACTGTTTCTAATATTTCCCCAGCATAAGCATTGGCAGTGTAAAGCTTCTATGCTGTGGAAGACTGCTGCAGCTGGTGTGGGAGTTAAATCAGTCATCACACTGACAGCTCGTCTGATAGCTGGGCCTGCAAGAGGGATACTGCATCAGCAGCATCTCTAGAGAGAACAAAATGTGCATGAGCTCAGATCTTTCACTTTCTCCGTGAAAGATTTATCCTTTCACAGAACTTTGTATCAGTGTTAGATGCTTTTGAAAAGCCTGTGCACAAAAACTATCAACAAGCCTGTTGATTGTTATTTAGTAATTGTAGGTGTTGTCATGTTATTCCTGCAGGACACCGAGCAACTTCTGCAGCTGCTAAGGGGAAAGTGTGATTCATGACACCTTAACAATTGATCAGTCGTGAGCTGCTTTTACTGTTACTTCATCTAAACCAAGAAGCTGACTTAGTTCACTGCGTGTCTGCTCACAACTCAACCAGTGTAGTAATATGAGTGAAGATTAAACTTGCCCTGTTTCGAGACATCTTGCTGAGTGAAATTCCTCCTTTGGGTTGCTGTGTTGAGTGCTAGTGAGCTGGTGCAGTAGTTACTTGAAAGGCTATCTCTGACCCTTACATGGTCCAGTCACTGACTCAGATATATACATTGTCTTGTATTTTGTAAATTGTTCAGCTTCGGATTTATTGTTCTTCACAGCCACATTCCACCAAACAGAGTAACTAAAAGGATTTCTTTAGAGGAAATGCATTGAGGTTAAGACCATTTATAGACCTGTGGGTTTTCTATGAGTTAAGATTTATCCTAATATTAGTTTTGGGCTTCACTCAAATGGAGGTATTTATTACTTGCTTATTCTTATCCCTTGGAATGTTGAAGTTATACGGTAGATTTGTCCTGTTATTATCTAGCATAAATTGCTGCTTTGCTTATCACTTAAAGCAAGCAATCTTTATATAGATGCTTTTTGTTTGTTTTGTTGTAAAGGGCCTGAAATGAAGGAAACCATTAGAGCACAAAAAAACAGTGCAGCTAAGGTTTACTGGTAATAGTGTGTACTTGCATATTATCTTTTGTCAGTGGCTTCTGATATCTTTTGCAGACTTTCAGCAAGCCTCTACTGTCTCTTGGAAATTAGGAGTTAAGGATATTTAAAGATGCTGAATTGCAGTAGGTGACAGTAGGTTTCTCACTCCATTTGCCTGCCTGGTGTGGGGAGGTTTGGCTGAATTCCTGAAGATCTGTCTGCAGGGGCTGTGGCATAAGAATGGTTAGTCTTGAGTCTCCTCTGACTGTTGAGATAACTTTATTTGTGAGTAATAGGTCGCTTTGGTTTTCTTTGTGTCTTTCATGTCTCCTTTACTGGTTTGTCACTTTTTTGGATCTTGCTATGGTTCTCTGCTTTGGAAGTGATGGAGAGAACTCTTCCAGCTCTGTGTTTTGTGCACAGATTATACCTCAGTTGAGGGTCTCCAAGCATCAAAACAAGTTATTAATACACTTGTAGAGGGTGTTACAGATTCTCTCTTCCAGATTGTTCTAAGACACCCATCTTAGAAGCCACAAGTACTGCATGTGGTAGTTGTGATTTTAAGTCAGTTTGTAAATCACCCTACTATGACCTCAATCAATTTGTATAAAGCCCCTCTCTCTGTAACTAGTAAAATAAAATCCTAGATGTCTGTGCTTTTACTCTGTGTTTAGCCTCAGCTATGATTTTTCACTAGCTTAATATTTAAAGAAATATTGTAAATTACTCTGGTTTGACTGATAGGTAAAAAAATAAATATAGATGCTCCTATTATATAAGTTGTATCCTGATTAATACAGCAGTATGGTTGCAAGTGTTTGCTGTACTTGAGTGTCAGTGATTCAGCCTAAGGAAGTCTGAGGGTTTTTGTAATTTCTGATGCTCTCTTATTGTGCAAATAAAGGCAGCATAATCCTTGCTAAAAGCACATCTCTGAACAAGTGATAGAGGGTTGAGAAGCAGGTTTTAAGTGCAAAAGAAGGATTTGATCTTTTAGCACTATCAGGTGAAATAAAATCACTTGTTCAAAACCTTTAAAGTGTTTGTCTTTTTCCTACTGTAATAACTGTTCTTATGTTTCATGTCCTTCAGTAATGACCATCACTTTTTTTCTTTTTACACAAAACTTGATTAATGCCTTTACTGTGGAGAGGGCCCTGTTGTACCTATGTACTGGTGAGTAAGCTACTCTGTGTCATGGGGAATATCTGCAGTGAAACGATGCGTGTGTGTGAGATTTCTTTAGACACAGCTTCTAGATGCTATTTACTCATTTACACTTAGAATAAGCTTTTCTGGATTAATTGGAATAAAAGTGTTTAAACAGTTATTTTTTAAAGGGAGGTAATTTGTTCTAAACATGTAAAGGCAGTACAATGTTTTAAACACTTGTTATTTTGTATCTTTGTCAGGCAAAGACAACCTTTGACTAAATTGGCTGAAATTACACCATTGGTCTTGTTCTGTGTATCAGAAAATTGATGTTAATTGCAGAGGAACAGTTGTGCTTTTAGAATTAAAAATGAGAAGCAAAATTTTTAGTCACTATTTAAAACCAACCCTTTCCTCTCAGCTGGAGAAAATGCAGCATATGTTTGGAAAGAGCTGACTGCTATGCTGTGTATTTGTATTTACAGGCAGATGCCCTTTGTTTAAGAATGAAGTTTTAAAAAAGTTGTCTAGACTATCTGCAATGTAAGTACAGTTTGGCTTCTCACTTGTTGGATGGCACTAGAGTTCAGAAGGGGCAGGAGAAGACAGATGTGGTTACTGGCCACAGCCTGGGCTGCTGGGGAGGACTGGCAGCACCTCTGTGTGCTGTATTGGGTATACATGGCAAGATTTTGGTAGTGGAGACCTGCAGAGGTGGCGTCTGTGGAGGCTGCCAGGAGCTTCCACCGTGTCTGACAGAGCCAATGCCAGCCAGCTCCAAGAGGGACCCACCACAGGCCAAGGCTGTGTCCATCAGTGGTGGTGGTAGTACTTTGGGGATAGCAGATATGAGTGTAAAAAACTGTGCAACACCAGTAGCAGGTAGAAGACAGGAGTGAGAAGATATGGGAGAAACAGCTCTGCAGACACCAAGGTCTGTGCAGAAGGAGGAAGAGGAGGTGCTCCGGGTGCTGGAGCAGAGATTCCTCTGAGGAAGCTGTGTCCTTGCAGCCCATGCAGGTCCACGATCAGCAGAGATCCACCTGCAGCCATGGAAGAGCCCATGCTGGAGCATGTAGGTGCCTGAAGGAGGCTGTGACCTCACGGGAGGCCCATGTTGGAGCAAGCTCCTGACAGGACCTGTCGTTCTGTGGAGAGAGGAGCCCACCCTGGAGCAGGTTTGCTGACAGGGCTGTCACTTCATGGACGACCCATGCTGGAGCAGCCTGTGCCTGAAGGGCTGTGCCCTGTGGACAGGGGCCCATGCAGCTCATGAGGAACTGCAGCCCTGGGAAGGACTCAGGCTGGAGAAGTTTGTGGGGCACTGTCTCCTGTAGGTGGGGCAGGGCAAGACTGTGTGGAATCCTTCTCTGAGAAAGAAGGAGCAACAGAGGCGGCGTGTGGGGAACTGACTGCAGCCCACATTCCCAGTCCCTTGACACCACTGTGGGAAGGGGTAGGGAAAATGAGAGTAAAGTTAAGCCTGGGAAGAAGGGAGGAACTGGGGGAAGGTGTTTGATGATTTAATTTTATTATCTCAATTTGATTTTTTTCCATATTCTTATTTGATTGTCTATAAATTACGTGAATTTCTCCAAGGGGAGGTTGTTTTGCCCATGATGGTGAGGGGCCTCTCCATGTCCATGTCTTGATCCAGGAGCTTTCTCTCTCCTGTCCTGTTGAGGAGGTCAGTGATAGAATAGCTTTGGTGTGCACCTGGTGTCCAGCCAATGTCAGTCCCCCTCATAGAGACCTGGCTTTGGAACAAAATATGCTAATTTGAGGGAAGAGAGGATTGTCATTTTCTTTACAAGTTATCCTTTTAGAAGTATTTTTGTTAATTTTAATGTCAGCATTGATCTGTCTCAAAATTAGTGAAGAGAGGAGGTGGTTTTGGGGTAATGTTTTATTACCTGATAGCCTCTCCATTTTTGAAAAGCATAAGTAATTACAAATAAGACATACGCTGAAACTAGGCCAGTGGAAGAGTTCAAATTATTTTAAAATGTTCTTTACTAAGGGGAGAAGTGGATATGACACTGGGAAGGAAATGCTGTCTCCGGTCTAGGAGGGTCACTGTCCATTGCACCTGTGAAGAGTAAACATGCCAGATAACTTGGGTAACATTTATTTCCTCTCTTGGGGTCTGTTTTATTTAAGCTATCATAATAGAAATATTTACTTAGCTTATACAAAGCACAGTCTCTTTCCTGGTTGTCAGGATTTGCAGAATTGGCTCAGTTAATAGAGCACTGCAGTCAGATACCCTGGTCTGCCACAAGTTAGCTATTCCATTCTCTTCAGTTTGGAGGCTGTGTTTTTGCTGCCTGTAGCAGCCACAACAGAATTGTGTTAGATTTAAGCCTGACTCCTCATGTGCCTGTAAAATGACCAACAAAGAAGGATGTAGTAATCTAATGGTCTGCTGCCAGTCAACAACCTCTGCAGTCTGAGTTTTGCATACTGGTATCCCTAACTAAGACTTTATCTTCTGAAGTAGTATTTCACTGGGTATGGTGAGCTTTTAAAAGTATTCTCTGGTGCTTTAATAGTGATCTTGCAAAAAGATAAGAAGCAAAACCTGTGTTGTAGCAATACTTGCTGAATAACAATAACTATTTTTTTTTAAATCCACTTGTTAAGGCTTAAATATACAGCAGCATGCCTGTGCTATAGTTATTATGGATTTTTTTGTTGTTGTTTTTTTGGTAAGTAGAAATAGATTTAACTTTTTATTTCTTTTAGCAGACTATCTTTAAGAGAGTTCATAAGCTGCTTGTTGAAAGTATAGACAGAAACAGGATAAGTTGGAAAGATGATTGGTAATAAATATGCCAGGAGATCAGATGGCAGGTGACAACTGGCATGGACACACCGAGAATTTTAAGGCATACTCTCCAGTCAGGTTTTTAAACAGGTATCTGTCTTGGCATATTATACGGAAAATTATTCTAAGAAATTATTTACTTGTACATTGATTTATCTAAGGATTTTATGAATACCTGACTAAATGGATATGTAATTGTAAAGGAATGCAAAAAACCCACTGGTCTTAATTATGAATAAATGTACAGAACCTTAGCTCCACTGATTTCATTTAGAGCAGGTTTTGTTTGCTAATTACTGCTATGAACAAGGTTCTCCCCTCAATTACACCAAAGCATTTTTCATTGAATTAAGGTTATACCTAAATTATTTTAACTGAAAGTACCTTTGTGGCAGAACACTTCCCTGGTTTCTGTTACATTTTGTTAACTTCAGCTGCCTTTGAACTATAATATTTGTGCTTTCTCAAGCTTTCCTTGTTTCTTCTCTAATAAACTGTTCAATTTGCAGGAGCACTGTCATCTCTGTCAGGTAAATGCTTCTTCGACCAGGTATCCAATGTGTGGGGACTTGTGTGATGTTTCTCCAAGTGAAACCTGGTGGCTGCTTCTTGTACTCTGTCTCCTGCATCTGCTGAAGCTCCCAGGACTTCTGGGTATTGCCCAGCCTGGCTGATGTTTCTGACATAAAGTATCTCTTATAAAATGCTTGCTACTGTGGGCAGCAAGTGTCAGAAACTTCTAGATCCTTGGAGGGGGCTTCTGCATGATGGATGCTGGGAGCACACTTCCCTTTGTTTCCCAGGTCTCAAGGAGCAGTTCTCTCCCTTTGCCAGCTGTTTGTCCTCCTTCAGAGAATGAGGATGATCTATTTGGCTGTGCTGAAATTAGATCAGGATATGTGGATTTCTGAAAGCTTCTGATGTTATCCCAATTAATTTTTTTTTTTCACCGTTCTATTTTTAAACAATATTAAAAAAACAGAGTGGGCAGGGAAGTGTTGAGCACACTGGTTACATGTGTCACCCAAACCATTAGTACTGGCAGTGCTCCTGGCCTGTCACGTGTGCCAGATGTGACATCTTTCAACAAAGTTTAAAGGCATGGTGAAAGATTATGGGCATGGTTTCACATCACTTTGGACTGCTCCAAAATTAATGTTTTAAAAGCTGTTAACAGCAACTGTTCAAGGCTGTCAGTCCATCTTCTTCAAGCTATTACCACATGCCATCCCTGGCATTCTACTGGCCCCCTGTCCAATCTGATTAATTTGAGGACCCAGCTGAAAACCAATCCCTCAAAGAAGAGGCATCTTTGTGACCATGTCTCTGTGATGAGGAGGTAGAGGCAGTCTAAAGGCCAAGTGCTGCTGAAAAGGACAGTCAGCTTAAATCAGAGCAGATGTAAAACTGTACAGTTACCATCACTCTGCTAGCTGTGGAAAAGTAATGCTGACTTTTACTTTCTGCAGCTAAATGTACATGAAATGATTCCTTGTGAGCACTGCCTGTTCATACATGGGCTTGAACTTCTTCAGTTCAGGACTGTGTTCTTATTTAAGTTGTGCCTGCATGAAATTAAAGACTGTTCCAGCTCTTGTTTTTGCATATTTCAAATTCATACTGAACTTAATTAAAATACTAAATTTCACTGTTGCTTTTAACTATGGGATTAAGTTAATTTTAAATTGAGTTAGCTGGTTTTGCAGGCATGTAAAGCATGTGCCTTTGTCCATTCTCATGCATTCTTTTACATACGTATATACACATACACACTCTTATCTCTGACAGGAAGTCTTGAAGCTGCTAGTTCTCCCTTAGCTCTGAGAATAACCAGCTTCCCAGGTGGGTAAACTGAAAACAATGGGAGTTATTGTTCATGCCATTTGTGACTTGAGCAGAGATTGTAGATGATTACTTCACATGCTGCTTTCTAGCCATTTCTGGCACCATTTAGGTTTTGAAGGGTCTGATGGAGAATTTTAATGTTTTTGACTTTCAGGTGGTCCCATTTCAGCTGTCTGTGTTCAACCATGGTGTGTGACTGGTCAGTGATTTTGTTTCCTAGAGCTGTAATTCTGCACTTGAACACTAACAAGTTCCACTTGGAGGTGACCTGTGAGGAAAATTACTTATAAACTACAAAGAGTTTTGAATTTTATTTTTCAGTTGTGGCACAGACCTCAATCTAGGTTCAGTTGTTAAATTTCCTGTGATTTCCTGGAGGTTTCCTCAAGACGTTTATCAGCATTTCAGTTCAATTTATGCTACCATATGTTTTGCTTGTTGTTGTAGAGAACCTTCTTTTTTGATTTCATAATACTTTATATCTTTTGTCACAGTTTAGCCAGAGAGGATCAATACATAGACTGCCCCAGAACTCTCCTGTGCAAGCCAGCTTCTAGTCTTTGTCAGTACCCATTTTGGAAGCTATCCAGTCCTGTTGTCTCTCTTCAAGAGGTTACATTTTTTTGCTGTACTGATTAACTTGGCTGTTTTGAGTAAATTTGACCACCTGTGGTTACTGCTGACCCTACATTCCTGCAGTACCTCCAAGCAAAATACTAAACATAGCTGGCATTCTTGAAATTGGGGTGCTAGGGCAAAGCACTGCAGTGCACCTCCAGGGCAGTCTTCGGGGGGAAAAATCCCTGCTTCTTATTCTGTCTTAAAATCTCTTTGGGCACACAGTGCCCAAAAATCACACAGTGTTGAGAGATGAGGCTCCTCTCACTATAGTTATATCTGATGCCCCATGGTTTCTTACTGACCAAGTGATGGTTCTGCATAAATTGGAAAAAAATCAATGTAATTCTCTGGAATTGAGGCCTTGGATAAAACAAAGGGATGATAGGAGGTTTTAATTCATAGCCAGAAATGATAGGGATCAAAGTAAGCTAAAGCAAGTAAATATTACTAGTTAGGAATTATTAGGGAATTTTAATGCTTCGTTTTGGAACATCTGCTAACACCTGGGTAAATCAGGTCTGCTCTGAGATGGCATTCCTGTCTTTCAGTGAAAGTGGCTTAGTAATGTACAGGCTATTTTACTGAAGACTCTCCAATATTGCAGTAAAATATTAATTTCTGTGGTTTGACTTTTTAGTATTGACATAATGCATAATCATTTGGCTGCTTAATTGTGTGATGTCCTGTAGGAAAATTTCCTTTCAATTCAAGAGGAAATTAATTAAAAACTTTTTTGATGTAATACAGACATACATGCTTCTCATGTGTTTTGTAAATGAGCTTATTTAAAAAAGTAAACACAACACTTGTTAACCTAGGTCTTAAAACCTTAAGAGTGGAGACCTTGGAAAGAGCAGAAATGAATGTATTTTGAGAAAAGCAATATAGTTAATAATTGTTTTGCAGTATTACTGTTGCTCTTCTGTTAAATAAACCACTTTTAAAGTGATTGTTAAATAAACCACTTATAAAGTGGTTGTCATACTTAAAGTACGTTGTTTTTAAATGGGGAAGCTTTTGGAAAAGCTTCCTAATCAATATTGGATTCTTATTTTTTTTATTTTATAAGTAAATGCCACGTCAGACTTGTGAGCATGCATTGTAGGTCTTGGAGGTGTCATCATATCATCATACATGAGCAGAAGTTGTTACTGAGTAATGACTTCTTTTTCTTCTTTTATTTTTTTTTTTTTTTTTTAGTGGAATTGGTGATTGCAGTCTCAGGGCATGTGGTTGTTTGGATCTGATGATTTGCCTGCAGTTGTTGGAAAAAAATTTTTAAATTAAGAGTATGCTTGCATGTTGCAGGCTAGAATATGGCTAAGCTTAGAGGAATAACTTTTGAAGCCAATAGGATGGTAAAGGAAAACTTTGTGTAACTTTGGGTAAAGGCACAGTTAACACTGTTCTGCAGTTGAGTCATACTAAGAATGGGAACTCATTGGTCTATGCAGGAAGCAAATGTGTGATACAGGACATACTTCTCTGGCATGTAAGTACCAAATCTCTTGTCATGCAACAGCCATTCTTTGAGCTTTTACTTTAGGTAGTGGTTCTCTGGACCTTTCTGTAGCTGATAAGTTTGTATCTTCTATCTTCCCAATTTCTCTTCCCTGGAAAAAGTGTGTTTCCTATTGTTTGTATAATAGTTAATAATCATTTTCTCAGGAGAAACTGTAGGATCTCTTCTGTCAGAGACCACAAACTGGGAGAAAAAAAAAAAAAAGACAATAAAAACAGTAGAAGTAATGTATTAGATTAGAGATTTTAGCCTCATAGCAGATTTTGTGTCTGTAGGGACAATGTGAGCGTGTTTATTGAAGATGATTGGAAAATTAATCTCATTCTTTTAATCAGGTGATTGCTCCATTAATAGAGCTCCCTATCAGAGGCAGTGAATTGAGAAAATACTCCATAGCACTAGAACTGTAGTGTTAAGTAAAAAAAACAATTGATAAAATATTTTTACTTCCTTAAGAGATCCACCCTAGATAGTGAATCAGCTCACCAGCAATGATGATTAATAAAGGAAAAAGCTAGCCAAAGAATTTTCTGTTAACCACCAATTCTTCTGAGCAAGAAATAATTCCAAATATTATCTGACCCTGTTTTGTTAAAAAACCAAACAAACATATAACAAAAAGCTAACTCAAAAGCCCCCAAACCCCAACAGATGTTATATTTTAAGTGATGGAGAAAAAACAGGTTTGATAGCTACTTCTAATAGTGGTTCTGCCTTAATTCTATTAAACCTGTCTGCAGTGGTCTATTCCAAACTTTTCATAGGCTTGTATAAGGTCTTCTAGTGTGGGGCAAAACAGTGCTGTAACATTTTTTTAAATTTTGTCCCATGGCAAACCAGAGTGACAGAGAGGCTTGTAAAGCAGATTAGATGATCTCTTTTTACAACTGAGCACATACAGGCAAAAAAGTTTTGAGTGTGTTTCTCTGGTGTGCAGAATCAGTATGATTTCTGTTAGTACATGTTCTTGAAGTTAGAAATTCTTTATTGTCTTTTAGCTAGCTTTAAAGCCGAAATTATGAGGCCTTGTAACAACATCATTAAAATTGATTATGACTGAAATTAGAGACAGACATGAGCCTTTATTACTTTTTATTTGTTTTTTAGTGCAGTCATTTTTGGCATGCAGTCTGAGAGTCTGCCTGGGCATTAATGAACACAGTGTGGTCTCTTGCTAGATCAGCTTTCCTATACAGATTTTCTTGGGTATATGAAAATAATGTAAAAGAAATAGCATGCAACAACACAGATGTGAGACAGAGATGCACCTTTCCAATGGCACAGTAAATCTGCAGTGTGAATGGATGTCCAGGCTAAGGCAAAAGCTGTGTGAAGGCCAGGCATGCTGGCAGAGTGGCTGACTAAGCAGGAAGCTGGAAGGCAGAGTGTGCCAGAGAAGCCAAGTTGGCATTGCCACGTGCCTTGTGTCATGATACCCGTTCTCTCTGTGCCTTGCCTTGGTGTGGTGGGTCTCAAGGATGCTCTAAGATGCAGCACTTTGTCATGTGCAGCATAAGCTGTGGAAAGTACTAAAGAATATCAAGAAGGGTTCTGGAGAATTATACAGTGGTAATAGTATTCAGAATATGAATTAAAACTTAAGTGAGTTACTGGGAGAATTTGTGTCTAAAGCATAGATGATAATGCCTTTTTAAAAAAGAGGTGACTTGCAAATTCTGATTTTCTTTCAGCTTTGCAGTACACATTTAATAACCTGTCTTCTTTCAGGCACAGTTATCAGTGAAGGCTGAGTGTGGCTCCATTTTAATTTATCCTGGTTTATCTAATGCTTTGAGAAATTATTGTCTTAATGGTGAGAAAGTACATCTATTGAGAAGTGTCAACAAAGGACTACCTTTTTGGGGAAAATTCCTGGTTTGTGGAGCTCTTGAGCTGAGCAGATAATATTTTCATGTGATCTCGTGAGAGGGTGTATTGCATTTCTGTGTCCCTATTTCTTCTGTAACTACTTGTCCTGGTTTGCTGGGTTTGACTTTTTAATGTATATGCAGAAGCTGAGGTGGAGAGAGAATTACTAAAGAGCATGCTTGTGCCCTGGAGGGGGAAGGATGACTTAAGCTAAAACGCTGCCTCCATATCCCATGGGTATGCTATGTGGTAGAGTGACTGGATCTCCTGCATTATTCATTGCCTCTGGCTTCTACTGTGACGTGGGTGTTTATCACATGAATAGTTGTGCTGTGGGTTGCTGCAGAAGAGGTGTGTGTGTGTGACCTGAATACTCATCACCCACAGGTCTGTAAGTGACAGATAAAACCTGTTCTCAAGTATGGTGTGTCTGCTAAGAAGTCAGATCATTTGGAGATGTCTTTCTCCCTAGGCAGCTTATGGAAGAGTATCTTCAGTTGCTTCTAACCCTCACAGTTGGTCTCTGTCACATATATTAGCTTTCAATTCCTTCTTTCAAATATGATGCATGTGTGAAAGATATTCCTAAAAGATACTGGAAAATTGTTTAGCTAGCCGTGCTGCACCCCCTTGTGCTAAGAATAAGATTTTTTTGGGTGGAATTTCAGACTGCTTTGTTTTCAAATATTGATTCAAGTTTTTGTTTCCACTTTTAAGGTTTTTAAAATTCTTTTTAACTCAGCTGCTTAAGTGTTTTCAATACATACTTGTTTTGCTGCTGAAGTGCTATCATCAAATTGTGTGTTGGGCTTTTGCAAGCTCTAAAATTTGGGTCAGGACAGATGAGGAAACAGAAAATATGGTTTGATTGCCATCCGCTGGGGGGAAAATATGCTGCAGTGGTACTTGATTGAAGAGTTGCTATTGAGCGATAACGTACCCGTGTTGATCGTGCTGTGCTTTTGGCAGAATATCCCAGAGACTGTCAGCCTCAGCCCAGATGTTTGCTCAGACATTTTTGTATTAACAGGAATTGTCTGGCTCTTGTTGTGAGTCATGATTGCAGTGATACCGAAAGCTGGAGAGGAGTGGACTTGGGGACAGAAAGTGGGATACAAGGCTTTGTTGTGCTGCTGGGACGATGCTCAGCACATTGCAAACCTGCTTCAGGCAGGGCCCTGAAGGGGTGGGGGCTGTGTTCTGGATGTTTCTAAGCTGCCCCTATTGCAGTGGCTTTTGCACACTGGATGTATGTGTGCTGAGACCTCACACCAGAGCAGCACATGTCTCTCTGGAACAGCTCCTGGCTCTGGTTCACCCTTAGGAAGCTGAATTACTCACCAGTGAAAATACCAATTCTCTCATGCTGTAAGTGTAGGGTGTTTCCATGAAAGCTTTTCATGGTAAGGTTTATGTGATTTATGTGTAACTGTAGTGGCAGAAGACAATTCAAAGTGGGCTTTTGGAGAGCACAGTATGGTAGGACCACGTGAGCTGAAGCCAGTGCTGTGCACTGGGAGATGTTAACTACTCCAAGGCTGAAGATTAATTCTGCTTCAGGTCACCCAGTGCTTTGCTTTCTTCTGATTTTGGTGTCTGTGCAGCACACTTCAGCAAACAGTAAGACTTGAGAAAAGCAGTAAAAGTTGTGCAGCCAGAGGACTGAAGTAATACGCTGGTGTTTGGGAGCAGTCACTGGTGATATGAAGGTCTGCATAAATGTTTTGAGGGCAATGGTGAGGAGGATTTGCTAAAACAAAAATACAGTTTTGGGCCAGAGTGGCGTAAATGTTTTAGTCCCGCCCATGTGTGCTGCCTTCTGATCAAAACTTTAAAAGGAAGAACAAAACCCACATTTCATTTTCTGCTTTGGGTATTTTTAAATAAAAGAATCACAAAATGAAAGGAGGATATCTTTGGTATCCTTCATAAATTCTGGGACTTTCCCTGCTCACAGTCTCCTCTGCAGTGACCCCTGGTGAGTCTTCATTGTGGGGAGTGGGGAGCAGGGAGAAAAAGACATGTGCCCATGTCCCAGAAGTGCTTGAGGCTTTCCAGGATGGTGTCCAGAATATGCTTTTTAACCTGGAAGGGGAAGAGACAGGCCCCTCCTGCCAACAGTGGAACACCAAATCTCTTCGGTTTTGTTGGACTTGTCAGTGTTCATAAATAAAACAGTGCCATGTGCATTTCAGTGTTTTATCCACTAATTGTGAAAGAAATGCTTCTTCCTGACCTTCAAAAATTTGGGAAGGTAAAACCATCTAAGTGATGCAATTTTCCTTTTGGCCCTCTAGGGCAGTAAGTGAATTAATGTGTTTGATGCTTCTTTCTGTGGATTCGGCAAAAACTACTGCCAAAAGAAGTTGGATGCAGATAAAAGTTGATGCTAAAAGTGTCAGGAATTCTTGGAGCATCTCCTTCAGCAGCCTTCTCCTTCATCCCATCTTCAGTGAGTTTTTTAGCCATCATTATGTTATGTGAGTCTCCCATGGTTGTCAGGCTGTTTTGTTGAGGTTTGTTTGGTTTTAAGCTATTTCCAGACTTAGACCCCTAGAAGCCTCATAAAAAATGAAGCTCTCCTTTTGGAAACAAACCCCAGAAGACTGGGATCCTGGGGTGCTTGCATAGGGCTTATTGGGAGGCTGTCTGATGGACTGAAGTTAGACACTGCTAATGTTTCTAGAAGGAAAGAGAAAAATATATCCCTAAAATAGATAGCCATGATGTACTTATTAATTATTGATGTTACATTGGATGACTTCTTTCTTCTATTAAGAAATTGAAAGAGGTGAATATTAATGGAGGGATATATAGGATCCTGGGATTCCTGTTTAAAGGACAATTTAAGGCAGAGCTCCCAGTCTGATAATGTGAATGTGGCATGTCTGCATGTCTGTGTGTGCCCAGAGGAAGCTGCAGTATGAAAACTGTCACCAGATTTGTTCTGATACCAGTTCACTCAGCTCTGTGATGAATACCATACACATGTAATATCCTCAATCTCACACGTGAGTTCATAACTGTGCTGCCAGTCTTAAAGTGCAGGAATTGTGAAGTTATTTTTACCAGAACAATTGGATTCCTACTGACTTGGATGTTACTGCTTTTACACCCTTTCAGCCTGCCCAACAAAGAGGTTTGCAGTCCGATAGCAATATATAGCCTTTACTGTAATGGATGCAAGAGTGCACCAGAGTGACAGAATTCTTAGAATTTGTATTCCCTGATTCAAATAGATGGATTTATTTTCATATAGAATGAGCTTTCAGTGTGAAGAAGTGGAAGACTATCTGCTGCTCTCCCTGGACAGATATGCTACCCCCAGGGCCGGTCTGCTCTTTTCTGAAGCCCATCTGAGAAGCAGTTGCCCATTGGGCAGGGGAGAAGAGTTGATGAATATTTTTGGGTTTTTTGTGTCAGTTTTTAGATGTAAGTGGATTTAAATCAGAGTTCCTTATTTAACATCAACAGAAACATCTGAAAATCTTGCTGGTGCATTTTATTTTATTCTTTAAAGACAAAAATAAAAATACCATGCCATTGCTGAGCAACCCACCATTTATCTAGTGTGTGTGCTTCAGAGAAAGAGTTACTAAAGTATAGAACTGATTTTGATACTGACTGACTCCAGCTGAAATTTGATGGTTTGAAACCTGCCTCTTTTGTATTAAGCTGAACTTTCAAGTTCCTTACCAATAACAAGGAATTGGAAAGAAGAGCTGTAAAACCAGTTAACCTTCTTAGCTGTTATGAGGAAGCCACCAGGCGCAAACACAGGTTGCAGTGGGGAAGAAGGAGAAAGCTGCAGGGATTCCTAGGTTGGTAAATTCCTGCTAGACCTCAAAAAAGTAATCTGGCCTGAGTTTAAATGTTACAAATCCATGGGGAGTCTAGCTGATAGATGTCTGTCTCTGTTTTGAGACATGTACAAAAGTAAGCTTTGCTCTAGCTTCTCAAGAAGAGTAATAACTCCCAATTTTTTTCTGTGCTGACTGGTGGTTTCTGTTTGGTTTTGTTATTTCTAGCTGAAATTCTGTGATGTTCCCGAGATCAGGGTTCACGCTGGCTCCCATGATACCACTTCTTTCTTAGGCTGGGTAAGGACAGGATTGCAGGTCTGTGTCCTATAGAAATCCAAGTACCCAGAAATCCCACTTCAAATATATGTAGCTGTTGCCCCATTTTTGCAAAAGAAAAAAATAAGGACAATTTAATTTTTTTAACTTGGACCTGTTATTATCTCAACCAGCCAGTTGTTTATGGATGGTAATGGTATGTTACTATTTTGTCATCTCTGGGCATTAAACATTTGCTAATTACTTCTCTACTAAGGGTATCAGTGCCTGCATGTTATCTGCCTTTCAATTTTTAAATTTCTTCTCTTAATAAAGTCCTAAATGAGTTATTCCCGCTTGCATAGGTCTGGGAGGCTGAGCTGGCTCCACTCTTGGCCATCTGAGTCTTTCTTGAAATATGAAAGTTTATAAACAGGATGAAAAAAGATTCCTCCCTTCATTTTCAATTCTGCCAATTTTCAAGGCAAGCAATGTGGTAAAAATGTGGGTGGAGAAGTGGACGTTTTCAGCAGGATTCAGAGGAAGGAAAAACACTCAGGGTGGTGGATTCTCATCTGGGAAATAGAAAATGTTGGGTGTGTGGCAGCACAGTTTCAGGAATTTATGCCATCAGTGTTAAGATCCTATTTGGTCAGAGATCAGATGTCTGTTGATGAAACTTTGTTTTGCAATTTTCTGTTTTGCTGTATTTTGTATTTCAGGCATTCCTCTGATCTCAGAACTGGCAGCTGACCTTTTCTTATTTTTTGTCGAAAAAATGTCTCCTTTCAGGAGTAAAAAGTAAAAAATTTAGCACTCTTAAATGATCTGTTTTGTCATAATGGTTTCTAGGATTTATACTTCTTGGATTTTTGTTAGAGCAAAGAAAAATATACACCTCTCTTTAAAATTGAATATAATTTGGCTTGATTTAGCCTGGCTTTTGCTTTAATAAAGAAAAAAATATATAAGCTCTACAACAGATGAGATTTGTATCTTTGGTCTTGCATATTTATTTTCTCCACATGAGGGAACAAACAGAAAGTTGAATACCACCCTGAATCCTAGAACATAGTTTGACTGACAAATATGTTGCTGCTGCTGAAGCATCTTTTGATGGGAGGATAACCTCATTGTGCGAGGTTTTATTTGTATTTTGGTATATTTGTGGCATTTGATACTGAAAAATAACATACATTTTTTTCAGTACCAAATGCAACAGCATTAATTTAACCACTTGCCAGGAGTGAAATTACTGTGATTCAGTGTACAGACATTGCAAAATCAAATTATATACTTCATGTCTACTGAATGCAAGCATAATTGAAAACTTGATTTTTTTATGAACTTATTGTTTACTGAGCACTTCTTGCTGCTTTTTCATAACCTGGGCTCATGTCTATAATCTGGATTAATTTTCTTCATGGTAGTCAGTGTTTGTGCATGGGGAAAGCTGCAGGTCTGTGTTGCAGTGTGGAGAGAGAGAGAGAATTTAAAAGCGTGCTTTGCAATGCGTCTCTTACGTACCTGAGCTGCCAGAGTCTGGCAGCAGATCGTGACACCTGCTTGGTTTGGGAAGATCCATGCAGTGTGATACCTGGATCCTCTCTGCTGCTTTTAGTTCTCCTGTGTGCGTGTTGCTGAACGCGGATGGCTTTAAGGATGTAAAGTGACGGGGGCTGCTTGTGTTAGTCACTGGCAGTGCTCCTCTAATTGCCAGGCTCCTGCTGCCTTGTGGCCCCCACTGGCACAGAGAATGGCCGGGACATTTTCTTCTGGTATCCAGCACCTGGATTAATCTGCTATTAATCCCTCTTGACTCTTCATAAATTAAAACACATGATTTGGTTTTGTTTTGCAGCTTGCCTGATTTCTGCAGAGACCTGAGGGGGTGCTGGTGCTCCAGAGCTTGGTGCTCTTGTACAGTGCTCTTTCCACCAACAAGCTGGGAAGAGTAAGTAATCTGCTCTATAGCTGGTGATCCTCTAGGGTGGGGGCACTCTTTCTGAACCTTTCTTGTCCCACATCATAAACTGAAGTTTCAGCACAGAGACTGGAGGTACCTGTATTTCTATGCAGTATTTGCTTTGTGTTTATCATGATGTTCATGAACAGGGATGGTCCAGTTCTTCTAGTACTCCAGCAAGAGTTCTTGGTTTATCCATTTTTTCAGATTAGCTGTACTGCAACTTGCTCTGCCACCTGATGTGGGAGAAAGCTGTACTCAGCAGAGGTGTTTCACAGTAGTGCTGTTCCTCTGTGCTGTCAGTAGTGCTGTCTGTTAATGCAGACACTTGTGCTGGATATCAGTGTTCTGTGCAGTGCAGAAGTGCAGTCTCCTGTGATGTATCCAGATGATTCTCTGTGGGTCTTGGAGTGGGGGGAGGCCCACAGCTGCAGAGCTTTTTGTGGCTCCAGCTGAGGCTGTGTATGTGGAGAGATTATCTGGTGTTATGCTCTCCAGCAGCATCTGATACCATGGCTTTCCCTTCCTTCTCACATGAATTTACCAGGCTGTGGGTGCATTTCCCAGTACCTAGCAAGCCAACAGTGTTTCTTGTCTTCTGAAATAAGGTATGTGAGAAGTCTGGAATTGTCTGCCCATAAAGCAAGTGCTGTTGGCTGGAAGACTTGGGCTGAGTATGTCTCTATGCTTGTGCTATACAAGTAGTACTGGCAGAGCCCTGTGGAGAGACTGCACTGTTTGCTGATAGAGGCAGGAAGTTTTTCCATCAGTATTGCCTTTCCACGTTTCTGAAATGCAACAGCACCCTTTGCTAATGTGATCCTTACAAGAGTGTTACTTAGTACAGTCCTAATGGATGGAGGTGATGTGGAACAGCTTTCAGCTGCATGCCAGCCTTGTCAGCCACTGAGCAAATTTACATGTGCCTTAAAGTCTTGCTTTACTTTGTTGGATGCACAGCTGCATCCAACATCTTATTCTGTATGTTTCCTCTTAAGCTGGTTGGTTAATATGCAGAGAGAAGATAAATACTAGTACCTAGACATTGATTTAGAAAGTGTTTTTTCATGATGCATGTTAATTTTCCTAGAGAACTTTCTTACTTCTCACTCGGAAGAATTTCAGAGGTCTTTATGATTTTGGATGGTTTTTGTTTGTTGTTGTTTTTTTTTTCTGCCCCTGCATAAAGCTACCCTCCAGCGGCATATTTCTTATTAAATTAGTCTTTGTGCAAAGAGAATGATGGGACTCTAGCTAGCAAGGGCTAGTGTCATGCTTGTATGTAGTTTTGTGAGATGGGAATGTTTTAGTTAGTCCAGTAAAGACGTCTTTTAAGTGCTTCTGGAAGGATTCAGGGTTGGTCTTGGTCCTCTTGGTTTTCATGTATGTTAATCAAGGAAACTCAGCAGTCTGTAATACACAGGACTAAAGATGTGACTTGTCTTTCCGGGTTATTGTTCTTCAGTCTCCATACCTACTGGACAGAGCTTCGACTCCTACTTGGGAATGGAGCAGTATTGTTGTAAAACATTGATTTGCCATGCAAGTTACTAATCAGCACCATCTGTCAAAAAGTTCCTGTTATGTTACTGTCACTTAAAATCACAGAATGACTAGGACTGGAAAAAATACCTGCTTGTTTATGGAAGACGTTATTCACAAAATCAGGTTAATTTTCTGGTGCTTGGTTTTTGTAGTAATAGGTTGAAAAGGAAACGCTGGGGGAATTTCTCCATTTGCAGCTGGCAAAGGCTGTGCTTATGCTCCCAGTGCTTCCATCATTCATCGTTGCTTTTGCCACTGGTAACAGAAGATGTAGTACTGGGTAGTGGAGGACATGATTCATCCTTTTGCACTACCTTAGTATATAATATTTTCAAAAATAAATAAATTTCTTGCTATATTGATAGCAGTTGCCCAAAGGACAAAAGGTCCTTTTTGCCTCATGTGCAGGAAGAGGGTGTTGTGGAGAGGAGAGACCTAAAAAGAAACAATTGAATCATAGCTGGTTGATTGTCTTGAGGTGGTATTTCACTGTCCCCATACTCATCCAATTAATCAAAAAATGGAAAAAGCTACCATGAATTAGAAATTACCAGGTTTTTAGAAAGTACTAAATAAATTGCTTTTTTAATGGAATTATACAATATTTAATGTAATTATTCATGGCTGAGTTAGGACTAGAAAGCATGAGCAACAACATGAAATTATTTTGTTTATTTTGATAGATGTTTAAATATTTAATTATGAATTATTTTTTCCTTAAGAATAAGTTCTCCCAATTAGTTAATATATTTTTCTTTTTTGGATGCTGAGAATCCTTTGCACTGCATTGTCCCAGGTAAATATGGCATGTTGCAGCTCAGCTTAGGAAAAGTTTATGCTGTTTTTTGGCAGTTGTCAGTACTATGGGTTGTGAAGGAAGAAGACATCCAGGAATATGCTTACATTATTCTAAATTACTGTCTTCATTAGCTGTGCAGAAAGTATCAAAGAGCCCTAACGAGAGTCTGTCTCACTAGTCTTCTGTTTATGCAAGAGATTTGGGTGACTGACATTAGTACAAAACTGGATTCAGATGCAGGGTGGGTGGTGTCTCTGTCATTTAACATCCAGAAAGGCTGTCCATATCTCAGTATGCTACAGATGGGTTTCAAATACTTTTTCACTTAAGTAAAGCTACAAATCCTGCATAATATGGTTTGTTTGTCTCTTGTCTTTGGAGGGCTTTCTAGTATCCATGGCAGTTAGAAACAGCTTTGGCCTGAAATCCCAGTCTTCAAGCAGTAGGTGGGTTCTGCTGTGCTCCCTGCTTTCTTGGAAGGGTAGAACACAGGGAGTTTAGATTACATCATTAAGATGCAAACGGACAAAATGGATAAACTGGGAATTTTTGTCTTGAATAATAATACAAAGTCATTCTCTTACTTTTCAGTATTTAATGAAGGATACCAGCAAGATCTAGAAGGTGGTAGGTTTGGGTTTTGTTTTTCTGTCTGGACAGTTGACAAGCTTTTGGGGTTTAGCAGATACATCAGTTTGGAAAGAGAAGTTGTAGCTCTTCACACTAATTGAGAGCTGGCAAATGCAGATATTACAACATTTTTCTGGAGAATCTGGTTCTGCTTTGACTCGGCTTCCAATTTTTGCATCCGTTCTTGGACAGGCTGCAGCAGTGCTGTGTTCATTCCTACAAGATACAAGGAAGATGAAAGTGGAGAGTAGTGGTGAAATGCTACTACAGAAAACCTAGCTGTGCTTGCAAACCTTCCCACAGAAAGAAATAAGAACTAAGAAGAAATAAGTACTTTCTCATTTAGAAATACTGTTTTTACCAGACAGTCAGCTTTGAAAAATACTTTTCATGGATCTTGGTGTGTTGAGGGTTAGGTGTAAGTGAGGCTCAGAATATATGTCTGAAATACTGCCCTCTTGGTTCAGGCTTTACAGGCAGATATGTGTTTCCCAGTGATGATTGCTTTGATCTCGTAATGCCTTTGCACTCCCACAGCTCCTTAGCTTGCCAGGCTTCCTTCTGGCACACAGCCCAACCTGCTGCAGCCCCAGAGGCTCAGAGCACCACAGTTCTTCTTTTCTAATGCGCAACATTACTTCTAACTTAAATCCTTACCAATGAGCGAGTAAAATTGAGATCGTTAACTGATACCAGCTCAGATAGCTGCATTGAGTGGATGAACTGTATTTTAAACAAACTTTCAAGTGCTATAGACAGTGCTTTCCTTTGTGTTAAAATATATATGGGGCTTATGCACAGTTATGCACAGATGTTTTCTGTTACTGCTTGGTGAACAAAATCTGCATTAACATAATACAGAATAAATGTAAAAAGCATGTGTGCTTTACTGAGAAAGTATATATCATCTGTGCAGGGGACCATGAATGTTTTTAATTCAGCTTGCTCTATGTGATCGGGCTGCAAAAGTGCTGAAACGCTAAATTTCAGGAAAAACATGCTTTTGATGAGTTAGGGTCTGCATAATAAAGCCTTGAACAGTAGGAATTTTGTTGAAGTGATTAACAGTGGTGATATGCTCCAGAACAGTGGGAAAAAATAGCATCCATCCTCCAGTGGTGTATGGGAACCTCAACTAAGCAGGTGGGTGGCACAGTACCTGGAAAGGATGACCAAGAAAAAGAAAAGCCCTCATGAAGGACTTCTCAGTTATGGAGAAGAGGGAAAGCATCCAAATCAAAACTTGTTAGGGGAGAAATTAGAAGCGCAAAGGCAGCCGGAAAGTATACAGGACAGAGAAATGCAAGCAAGAATGTCTGCATGCAACAAGAATTTGAGTCCTGAGAATTTGTTGGAGGGAGAAACGATGGAGTTGCCAGATTTTTTGAGCAGGACAGGACTTCCCAGATATCTGAGCATATCAGGTCTAAGTGTGGTAAAACCACAGAAAATGCAGCACGGCTAGAGTGCAGGCAGGACATCCTCTTGTCTGTGGGATTATGCTTGTCTTTCCGGTTCCCGGAAAACTTTAATCCTGCGCCAGCAAGCGGAGATGATGGGGGAGTGAATTATTTGGAAAGCAGGGTGGCTCTCTGCCTCAACAAAGGCAGGTGGAGGGGACAGCTCCTTGATGTGAGCACTGCCAGACAAAACTGAAAGGATGGATAAGGTCCCTTAGGTACTAAGGCTTGGGAAAAAACCTTCCTGAAATAAAAATACCTAATTTTAAAAGCTGTTGGTAGTTATTAAAGGAAATTAATGGTTAGGAATTGTTGATGGCCTTCAGAAAGGTCAAACATGCAATGATACAAGAGGTGTGGTTAGTAGATGGTATTGTGCTTTCTCCAAGAGGCAGAAAGACTGACTTGAGAGATCCATGTCCAATAGCTGTTCCTAGTACAGAAAATGAAAGTGCAGTCTCTGTAGGTGTTTCCAGAAATCAGCAGCACAACTTCCTAATGGCCTGGCTGGCACTTTGGTTGCTTGTTTGAATTGTGTTTTGCTACTGTTGTCCAATAGGTGATGCTGCCAGTCACTACTTTGAATGCTGGCAAAGTGAAAAACGATAAATTTGCATTATATATGTAAATATATACACAGAATTTGTGTGCATATTCAATTGTGATTTCCTAAAATATGACATCCATCAGTCTTACAGACTGATTTTTAATTTCCATCCCCCTAGATTGGCTTCTTTCAGTATCTGAACCCTTTGCTGTAATGGATCTGTTTTGTATAGAACCTGTGGCCTGTATGTGCTTTTAAAACAATGCACAGCATTCCTCTTACCCATTCCTTAGCAGACCTATTTCCTGGTATTCAAAG